>NC_087218.1:66435211-66458972 GCF_015104395.2 Macrobrachium nipponense | reverse complement strand
CATAGATTTCATTTGTTAACGTAAATTCATGCTAGTGATTTCGCTTTCCTTGTATACTTGTATACTTTATTAACTTAATTAGCCATGGGTCCCAAGAACGTTGCTGAAGTTCACGGAAAGAAGAGGATGCTTTCTATGGAGATGAAGATGGAGATAATTAAGAAGTATAGCTTTGAAAAGAATATCAGGAGTCAGAGGAGAATATCAGGAGTCATGGAAAAGGATAGATTTAGAAAATTATACCATAATGGAAATCATGGAGGAAGTTCCATTTGTAGAGGTAATAATAAAGGTGAGATGAAGATGGCTTGGACCTGCTATTTGCACAACCCTGGGGGAAAAAGTGAGCAATGCTGTATCTGGGTTCTTGGGGCCACTGGAAGAGTTTGAATACCCAAACTTATTTGGATGACAGCTATGAGAAAGTAAGCCGGAAATGAGCAGAGATTTTTGAAAAAGCAAAGGAAATATATCAGTGGCAATATGTTTTTATTTCTACATATCTCCATTCCTATATCCAAATAACTGTACAGTATTTTGTATTTGCTATGATTCAAACTTTATGCTGGTTGTGTAATGTTACAAATGATTAACAATTAAGAGAAAGATAGGGTTAAAAGAACATAAAAATTAAAATAAATAATTTTAAAAAGTTGATGTCATAAGAGGGTATAAAATGGGGAATATCCATTTACTCCCAGAACCCTTAGAAACAAATGTAAATATCACTGTCATAGAAAAAGATTTACTTCCCACCTTTGCCAGTGTCCTTAAATTGCTTCTGAGGAGCCAATGTGAGATTTGATAAATAAAATTACCATAAAGGAGCCAGGCACAAAATCTGATGGGTAAATTTCATAGCAATATATTTTATCATTGATATCAACAGCCATAAGTTATTCCAGAAGTCTTAAATCAAGAACATAAGTTCTGTCAGGAGCCCTGCGAGTCCCAAAAGAATAGAAATAATTGCATTCAGAGTACGGTAACATAAGACATCTCAACACAGTAGCAAGACATCTAATATTGCAACAGAAACAATAAACCAATAGCATGTAGGAGCACAGAAAACATGCAATAATTTCTGTCAGACATTAACACTGGTGTCATTCATAGATCTGCTAATAACTAATACGTGTTTGCTAAAGTGATTTGCTGGGTTATACTGTACCTCAAGATATATATCAGAGTAAATTTTTCAAGCAAAACTTAAGCATCTAAGTTTCAACCATTCTCTAAACTTTTTGTAAACAAATCTTCAGGGAAAATTACCATAAGTTTCTGTTTTGCAGAAATTTGTAACTGATGAGCTGTCATTCCAAATATGAATTAGGTCTAGTAGTAATAAATACTGTACAGCATTGTGTTACTATACATAATGAACAAAACATTTGACTCTACATCTTTTAAATGAAAACCAGAGTAACCTATTCAAGTGCTGGATAAGCACGACGGGATATTTTTCAGAAAAAGTCATTAAAAATTATGTACCATACCTAAAAGTTATTTTAATACTGTGCCAGTAGCATATGTATTCAGTATTAGATAAAGCACTGGACGTATATGAATTTTCGTTAAATAAATTGAATAATCAAAACCTATTAATTTTTCCATGAATCATACTTTTCAGTAACTTTTTAAAGAACTTTCTTGATAATTATAAATTTGACTGGTATAAAATTTTCCTTACCAACTTGTTAAAATAATGCACAACGGCTGAATTTTATAAAGGAAAAATAGTAATGAAAAATATGATTAGTTTTAAAATCTTGTTGTAACAGCTAGCACAAGCTGCAACCATTAAAAAAAGAAATTAATTAAATGTTTAAAATACTGATATTATTAATGCACATAAACTTGAACCGTGTCTTTAGATAAATAGACAATACAGTACGTACATACAAAAAGATGAGTCAGATTATATCATATAAATAAACTTATTGGCAGCATTAGGAAGGGGCATTAACACATATTCTATAATAAAAGTACCAAGTAGTACATCCAATGCATTCATTAAACAGAAACAGCAATAGTTCATTAAACAGAAATAGCAATAGAATCAAAACATACTTATATCTTGTACATAGTCACATGTAAAATAATTTAGTTCACTTGTATGAAATTAGATTAATGGAACAAACTGTCATCATTAAACATGTTAAAGCCTACAATAGAGAGTAAAATGAAACCACAAATTAATTACCACAAGAAAAGGGAGTTATTACAAACTCTGGAATATTTAGAACAAGATTTATGATTAGCAGATATTTGACAAGCATGCCTTATTTTCAAACTTACTGTAAATCACACATTCATGGTAAGATGCATTATTATTCCTTTATTTTGTTACACAATTCGACATGGATTCCAATATATACTTCTGTTGCTTTCTTTGACCATTTTCATCTACTTGAATACTATGCTGTTAGTATACAGGAAGTACTACAATGATAGCTACTGTAAATGAGGTGCTCTACAAAATTTTAACTTGATCATTAATCCTGAAAAGCTGGGAAAATACCAATAAAGAAGTCTCATCCTCCAAATTAATACAATAATATACAGTAGATATAAATGCAAAATTTTCAATTTGCTACTCAAGTAAAGCACAACCATTAAGAAGCCCAGTTTTGTCTGATTCTCCTTTTCTGAATTTTCAACTAGCAAAGCAGCTTCACTAAAAATTGGTCATTGTAACCTACCACATCTAGTCCCTAACAAAAAAAAGCATATATATGTTAATATAGAGTAGACCTGTAAATACTATACTAATTAACATTTACAAGATTATGAAGGTAAAATGGTGCCATTAGTCTAAGTAAAGTGGGACCATTAGTCCTAACTGAAAAATATCTACAGGAATGAAGCTTAAATCTACATAAGATGAACAATGCCTCATGACAAAGGTAGTGCAATTCACTAGCAAATATACAATATCTTTTTAGGAACACAGCAGGCAACATGCAAAGAGAGTATGAAATGGGTGTATATTGAAAGTGATGAATGACAAGCAGTTTTGGAAATAATAATAGGTGAAAAGTAGATTTTTAAAGAAAAAACAAGGTTTGGTAAAATTAATCAATAATATAGCAAAATTAGAATAATGTAGAGTATAAGAAATATATTGGTCTCTGTGGTTTTAAGAAAATGGTTATGTGACAGTCCTGTCCCTTGATATTACTAAACATTTACAATTTTGAAATACAGGTATAATAATAAAAAAATAGAACATTTAAAAGTAAAAACATTTTGTCTGAGTAAAAACTAAAATACTGTATATATGTTGAACCTTTGAATTACTGAAAGCACTCTCATTAGTATGGAATAGACAGACAAAATTAGCCTATTTCAAACATGGCATGATTGTGTCAATGAAAGACTGTCTTATTGTATTAAAAGCCCCTTCACTACTGAACTTGATAAACGACAGTAACGGAAATCTACCTACAGAATGTATCGCATGAGCATGGTGAAATACATACTCATTTATTTCACAAAACAATGGTCAGTCTTACAGAAACAAAAACTGAATCTACACAGTAAACTTTCATCCCCTTACATATTCAAATCTGTAACATATTCTGCCATATATGGTCCAAGTTATGTTTGTCTAACTCCAAATAAAACTTTAGAGCATTAACAACAAGAATCACGGTTGTTTAGGTGTGTAAGGAAGAATACTGTATCAACATACTAACAGTTATAATAAGGGACCAAGATGAGTCATTTTTAACTCTTGAGTTTCAAATGTCAATGCTTTGGTGAAGTACCCCAGACCATCCATTAGACAGGATCGTCAAATTCCTTCTACCTAACTTAACCTATGACAAAGATGTATGACAGTACCCATTTCAAGTACTATTTTGATGTAGAAGGAATTTCATTACTGTACTTGACTGACCAAAAAATATTAATCTTTAAATACAAAATTAATTTGTTCATACAAACCAGTTATTTAAAATTAGCACTTTTGTATGCCACAATTATTCCAGACAGTATAGTACATTTTTAACAGAAAGAAAATTGTAGTCAGTCAGCACATAGTAGTGCATGTGTGGGGAACAGAGACTCAGGCAACTAAATCAATATTATTTTTAAAAAAGAACTCATATCCTACTGAATAATGTACAGTAATTTTGTAGTAATGGTACCTTGAAGGCATTGATGCCAGGCTTATCGAAGTCCCTGGTGGCTTTTGTGACACAAGACATTCTACTCGGAGCAGTTATGCTTATTTAAACCACGGATGTAGAATTTAAGAACACGTTTTTAAGATGGACAAAGCAAGGCACAATCATGAGCAACAAAACTGATAGTTATATACTATAAATATTGTGTTACAAGTACAATGAAGAATTATTACCCTTAATGTAGAACCTACTATATGAGTTCAATTTCAGAACATGCTCACAAGATGAACAAAGAATGAAAATTTCATTGTTCATATGGGGAACAAACCTTCATTCTTAACAATAGGATAATTTCCAAGCACTAGCTGGTAACCGGTTAAAAACAATCAAAGATTGTAAGCAAGGAATCTGTGAGATCTGGCAACTCCTGCGCGTACGAGGTGATAGCTGGTCAGAGACCGCTCCCACACTCCGTGATGCACTCAGTCTTTCCTTAACTGCCATGGAGAGTAGACGCTATTGCTTTTGCTCTCCTTCCAAGCTGGTTGATTTGTGCCCGTGTTCTTTTCTTTTCAGTGTGTTTGTGTGTACACGATTGTTACTGTTATTATGGATTCCACAGTCTTCAAGGCCTTGTCAACACATGTGCCCAGGCATATGGGGATTTTCGTGCTGCTGGCTGCCGCTGTCACAGATCCTCATTCAACATGCAGTATGTGCAGAGCTAATTATTATATGATTATTAATCCTTGCCTGGAATGCTGTTCCTGGCCTAAGTCGCAGTGGAGAGTTTTACAAGAAGAGGGAACATCACAGAGTTTCGACTCTTCCTTCTTGGGAGGGTTTTTCTTCTCCTCAACTGGACAATTCGACTTCTCCCTCTCCTGTGGTCACTCTCCCTGTGGCTAGTTCAAATATACCCCTGTCTCCTTCCATTTCTTCCATCGATTTGTTGATGGAAGTATCAGGAGTACCACAGGATGATGTTATGTTTAATGTAGCCCCTGTCTTCCTCAGTTTTAATTCTCTTGCCAAAAGGGAGGAGGCTACACCATCTAATTTCTTAATTTCAGATACGGAGTAATCCAAGATGGCAGCTGTTTAGGCATTGCTCGGTCTGCAGGGTCACCTTCCTAGGATGGACTGTTGTCGCATTTCTTGGAGGCACATAGCCAACCATCAGCCCCTATAGCAGTCCTGCCTCCCCAGGACTCCTCTACGTTGGCTCTCACGTGCTGCCACCTTGTGGAGCTGCTTTGGCATCGTTGACGCTCACCGGGTTGCACCTTATTGCTCCGCCAGTGAGGCCATCGACCAGCGCTGGTCTTAGAGATGTTGTGACGTCACTCCCAGCGTCCTCTCAGCCTATGACCTCAGATGCAGTGACCTCTGATCCTCCAGTTATGACATTATCTCCTCCCGATAAGATGTCATCGTCTTCTTCCGTTGAGTCATCTGAGGCATTGGTTCAAGCAGTCTTCAAGAGGCTGTATCTACAAAGAAGAATCATAAACGGGGGGTGTCTCTTCCCGCCTCCTGCTAGTAAGAGACCTTGTAAAGAAAGGATTTTCACTCCTGCTTTTTCTCCATCACTGCCTCGCCATTGTGTCAGACATTGGAGGATCAAAGACTTTTTACAATCGTCATCTGTGAGTGAAAGGAGTGCATCGCCCTTTGCCCCACATGACTGTGTCTCACCCATGCACATCCATATTCGTGCAAGTGAGAGGAGGGCTTCTCCATCTGCCCCACAAGGTCATGTTTCTTCCTCACATGTTCGTGTTCGTGAGGTTGGCAGTGGAGATAATGGAAGGAAGGCATTCTCATCTTCAATACATGGCTGTGATCTCCTGTAAATGCGAGTAATGCATCGTCGACTTCCCTTAACGGCTGTGTCTCTCCATCTCATGTATGTGTTCATGACAGTACGAGTGTTGAGAGTAATAAGTGTTTCTACATCTTCTTTACACAGACGTGATTCATTCTTGCATGTACGTGCTGATGATATCGGAGGTGACCCCTCTTCATCTGTTCCTGTACCAGTTTGACGGCATAAGGACGATAAGGTGCTGATTAAAAAGGTCTAAGGTTGCAGATACAAAGGTGGCTCAAGCTTTGTCTAAGGATTCTTTGCTTGATAAGATGGAGGTTGACAGCTGGGAACGTGAGGCTTCCCTGGTCCATGGACAAGTTTCTCATTTTCCTGGAAGAGACCTTAACCTTAGGAATCAATCTCCTTCAGGTAGCTCTCTTCGGCGATGTTCCTTGTCTCGGGACCGTGCTCTGTTGGCATCTCACGGACATGTACTCGACTCGTCACGCATTCACATACGTGATTCCTCCCGCGAACGCATACATGTTTAGCCTGACGTGCATGTACGTGATCCTTTATGTGATCATGTACGTGGTTTGAGCTGAGACTGTACAAGTGTCATTGCGTGATAATGTTCTGGAACCTTTGGTCTCAGGATCTTCGAGTTTTAAAGCTTAACTCGAACCAATAATGACCAGAATGCTAGGATTCCTAAGGAGCTTCACCAGTGTTATTACAGAAGGAGGGGGATACTGCCAAGCCTTCTTCTTTGCGTTGTTGGTCACCTCTGCTGGAGCAGGAGGAGGGAGACACTCAGGAGTTTATGTTTTCCTTGGTAGAGGTTGTTGATCTCCTTCGTGAGTTCAAAAATTTTGAGTGTAGGGCACAAGCTTTCCTTGTGGGGTCACGCTCAGTCCGTCTTGTAACGTGTGAACTCTTTGGTGTTGGACCAAGATGGCTCTCTATGTTCTAGTAGATCATCCAAGTTTTTTCCTCCTCCTCTCGTGCGGCATAAGTAGTACTACTCCACTAATGTAGTTCATTTGATGCCTCTTCACCTTAACCCAGACATTCCGTCTTAACCCTGGTCTAACTCTGGAACAGGTTAGGTCAGAAGGTCCTTCCTATTTGTCTCAAGAGTCCTTGGCTATGGAGAGTACTGTGGCTTCCATCTTCCAGACAGTCTCCTGGCTGGACTTGTGGTCCACTGCGATAGCCAGGATTGCTTCGGATAGGACTGAGGGAGGTATAGTGAGTTCTTCCTCACTCACTAGACTGTTACACTCCGGTGCTAAAACTATTTCATACCTGGCCCACCTTAGTGCAACCTTGTGGGCCAACCACCTCCTGGCTAAGAGAGATGCAGCACTGCCTTTTTCGGCTCTCGTGAATGGGGATCTCCTTGATTTGCAGTTTCTGTTTCTGAGGATTGAATTAGAAGATACGATCGGCCGACAATGGGCAGATACTAAAGACAGTTTAGTACATCAGGTGGTATCTTCAGTCAGAGGCGCATTCGCGACGCCCTCCTCCTTCTCCTCCTCCTCAGCAATAGGTGAGAAGATCTTCACCTGTTAAATCTTCTAACTAAAATTTCAGCTTCTGTAATGGTCTTAACTAAAATTTCAGGTTCTGTAATGGTCTTCCAATCTCCCCCTCCATTGCCACGGGTAGGGGGTTACCTAGTGGGCCAAGTGGCAAAGGTATGGAGCAGAGAAATGGGTAGTAGATGTTCTGTGGGTGGGATATCTACTACCATTAAACTTCTCTACCCCCCTCTCGGACAGACCCCTTCTCATTTGGACATATGCCCACAACTCCCTGAAGTTCGTAGCTCTTCGGGAGGAAGTGTTGAAAATACTGAACAAGGGTGCGATAGAAGAAGTAAAGCGTCCTTCTCTGGGGTTTTATAGTTGGATTTTCCTAGCACCCAAAGTGACAGACGACTGGAGAATGGTAATAGACCTTTCAACCTAGTCACAAAGACAAGGTTCAAGATGGAGATGCCTTGGACAGTGTTGGCAGCGATATGGGACAACGACTTCTTGCTGTCAATAGACTTAAAGGATGCTTACTTCTAGATCCCTATTCACCTTTTGTCCAGAAAGTTTCTTGCTTCACTCTGGGAGAGCAGATCTATCAGTTCAAGGTCCTATGCTTTGGGTTGACCACGTCTCCTTAGGTGTTCACAAGGGTCTTTGCCCTCTTCTCGACATGGGCTCATGCTCAAGGGATTCGCCTGTTAAGGTACCTCGATGACTAGCTGGTATTAACAAGCTCCAGGAAGAAACTGCTTCAGGACAGAGATCGTCTTCTTCAGTTTTGCCAGGAGTTAGGCATAATGGTAAGCCTAGAGAAGTCAAATCTGGTTCCCAGCCGGAAAGCACTTTACCTAGGTATGGTTATAGATACAGCAGCGTCAAGGGTTTTTCCGTCCGAACCAGAGGTTAGAGAAGTTGCGGTTAAGGGCAAACAAGTTCCTGTCACAACCCAAACAGGCAGCTCACCAGTGGCAGGTCCTTCTGGGGATTTTGTCTTCTCTGGTCCCCGCGGGAGGTCCCCCTCTACAGAGAGTCCCTCTGTCCGAAGAGATGAAGCAAGACCTTCGTTGGTGGTTAGACCATCAGAATCTCTCTGGGAATTCCTCTGCGTTCTCTCCCTCCAGACTTCCTTGTTTTCAGATGCCTCCATCTTGGGTTGGGGTGCTCATATGAGAGACCTCCTTACGTCAGGCATTTGGAGTGTGGAAGACAAGCTACTACACATCAACATTTTGGAGTTGAAGGCAGCTTTTCTAGGTGTGAGGGAGTTTCAGGAGAAAGTAGATGGTCATTCGATGGTTCTGACATCCGACAACACCACGGTGATCGCTTATGTGAACAAGCAGGGGGGCCTGGTGTCTCATCACCTTCATTCGTTGACAGTAGAGTTACACCAGTGGGAGATTGATAACTGGTTGGAGCTCTCTGCCAGGTACATTCCGGGCAAGGGGAATGTGGTTGCCGACAGAATGAGTTGTCGGAACCAAATCTTGGGCACAGAGTGGTCTCTGCATTAGGTTGTGGCAAACAGGCTTTTTCAGTTTTGGGGAAGGCCTATGCTAGACCTCTTCTCAACTCAATTCAACAGGAAGTTTGAAGTTTGCTGTTCAGTGATCCCGAATCCTCTTGCTCTGGCAGAGGATGCCTTCCAACACCCTTGGGACAACCTCGAGGTGAACACTTTCCCTCCATTTTGCCTGATTCGTTAAGTTCTGAACAGGGTAATGAGTTCTCAAAATATTTTTGGTGGCTCCTCTGTGGCCTCAAGCAGAGTGGTTTCCGGATCTTCTGGCGCTTCTGTCAGAGGTTCCAAGAGAGATTCCCCTTTGGCGGCAACTTCTTTACTAACCTCATGTCAAAAGGTTTCACCAGTCAGTAGAATACCAGTCTCTTCACAGATGGAGACTATCAAGTATCTCCTCCGAATGAGAGGTTTTCTCAGGAGGCAGTGGGACGTATGTCCAGTTACCTCAGGAAGTCCTCTTCAGCAGTTTACCAGGGGAAATGGGCATTCTACTGTCATTGGTGTTGTCCACGGGGTTTCTCTCCACTCAAAGCCTCTGTTCAGTGTATAGCAGATTTTTTTATCTTCCTCAGGGATGAGAAAGGTCTTTCTAATTTATTTCTGCTATCAGGGGCTACAGAGTCGCACTAGGTTTGATGTTATGTCTGAAAGGCATGGACATCTCTTCATCCTGGGAGATTTCCTTGTTGTTCAGAAGTTTCAAACAGACCTGTTCTCCAAGGGAACTCAAACCTCCCACATGGGATGTTTCGCTTGTCCTGAGTGCTTGCAAATTATCCTACTGTTAAGACCTCAGGTTTGTTAGCTAAGAAAAATAAAGTATGCTTGAGAGAGGGTCTGCTTCCTAAGTACACTGATTAAAATTTTTTTCATTTTTGAACTAAAAATGATTGTCATAATGTAAATATAAAAATTACTGTTAGTAAAGTCCAGTACAATATGTAAGTGTACTGCATTTTTTAACTTTTAATATAGAAGAATCACCATACCAACTTATAAGAGCCCAGACACAAAAAGATTGCATTTGGAAACAAATTGTGGACTTAGGCTGTAGACAGTGTATGGTAAATGACCAAGAAAAAGAAAGATCACAGTGAAGGGAATGATGGATTACATAATTACTTCAGCAAAGTGATAACCAGGCTTATAGATTTTGACCTGCAAGCATTGGCTGAATTCATTTCAGCATCCACTGTGTCTAGTGCAGTAAACAGATTATCCTATTTGGTATACAAAATACTGGTGGTCCCCGGTTATCGGCTGCTTCGCTCTAGAAAGTTTTGGTTTTATTGTGGTTTTCGAAAATATTCATTAAAAAATAAGGTTTAATATGGTGCCACATTTGGTTATCGGTGCCATAAGCCACCCGTCTGCTATGGCATGCATAGCAGTTATCAGGGGCGCAATAAAGTGAAAATCGCCATTAAGCAAAGCATGAAAGTCTAAGAGAGTAAAACATACTTATGGCGCTCTTATGGCATTGAGACACTTATGGCACTCTTATGATGTCGATAACCGCTTATCAGTGCCTGAAGGCGCCATCAGTATGTTTTACTTCCTTAGACTTTCATGTTTTGCTTAATGGCGATTTTTGCTTTATGGCGCCAGGCCAGGAAGGGAACCCCTGCTGATAACCGAGGACCACCTGTATGATTTTTATTTTTCAGGACTTGGGACATGGACTGTGGTAAGCTGAAGTTTGTTAAGTTTAGATAGTACAATACTTTTGTACTTTCTTAGCAAAGCACCTTCCACAATAGTTAGGAAATTGAGGAAAATACACTAATCACTATATTGCCTAAGGATAATGCAGTGTATAAAATACCCAAAATGGAAAGGTGATGCACAGTACTTTTACACTTTCTTAGCAAAGCAACTTCCAAGTTGGTTAGGAAATTGAGGAAAATACAGTAATCACTGTATTGCCTAAGAATAATGCAGTGTATAAAATACACTAAATAGAAAGATGATGCAGTAAAGACAGCATTTAAATCAAATATATGGGTGTATTGCAGGATTTGTATGTGTGTAAAAACACACCTACAAACAAACATGGTGCCAGCAACCTGAGACTGGGATCCATTCAGGCATGCACAGTAGTATACTACCATCCAACTACCATTTTCTTTGTTTTTTATTGAGGGACTACAAGACTTGGGATAATTTCATGGCTCACAAAAGGGCTAATTATATGTACAGCAACAGGTTTGCAATGAAAGAAAGGCTTCTACTGGAAAGGATCAATACATAAAAATGGAAAAATATATTTTTAAAAGAAACATGTTGAAAGAAATAATTTTCATAGAAATGCTACACGAAGTTATGCAGTTTCCAACAAGTGTTGCATTGAAAACAATATATACAGTACTTTCACAATTAGTTGACAGGACATGGTGAAGTTTGTGCAGTGTCTTGAAATGTATAATTAATGTTGGGTCATAATTGCAAGTCAACAGCTACAAACCAAACTCCAAAGGAACACCAGTTTTCTGTACACTACAATAAAAATTTCTCCGAATTATTAGAAATGCTACCCTTCAACTACTCACCAATATTTTCTGACTTTTTTTTAGAATTAGCAGCTCCCAAGAAAGAGAAGTCCATGTTGAACATTGCAGATCCTCCTGCTTTATTTGCAGCAGCTGGAGGAACCAAAACATCTGCACCACCAGACCCAAAGCAGTTCATGATGGGCTTCAGTGGGTTACTTGGTTCAGCTTCTTTCAAGATGTTTACATTACTCCTGAAATTGGAGAGACAAAGAACCAAATGTAATTCATATATTCATTACATCATTACAAAATCAAGATTTATTTATACTTTTAAAAAACTTAGAGAAATTGACTCAATTTTATTCTCAATCATTTAGTTACACAAAATCAATGTTAATTTTAATATTTTCAAAAAAAACCTGAGAAACTGACCTAATCATTCCCAGTGATTCAGTTACACATGACCTGCCTTCAAATGCACTAAATCCTAAGATAATTCAAGTAATATGTTGTCATTTATGGAATGGTATACACTATGTTTGAGGGAGGTATAGTACATAATGGAAGACAGTACTATTACTACATATATATTAATGACATTATACAAAAGGGGAAAATTGTCTGTACTACTATACTATTCTTAATTTCAAATGGGGTGGTTTGGTAAGGTTTCTGATACTTTTCAAGTTTCACAATCAAAATAATTACGTTTTAATGTGTAGCATGCACAATTAAAAAAGAATGGCACTTTTCTTCTATTATTCTTCAGTAACAGTTGTCCTTTACAACTGATTTAGTAACTGTTTCCTGTATCAAATGTTCATGTACTGGTGGTCCTAGGGGTGTGTATTCCCCAGTGGCTCATAAAAAGTGGATATGTCTCAGTGGTCAATAATGCATATTTAAGTTTTTGTAATCAGGCATCAGCACCTTGGGCTCATGGTCAATAAGCACCCATACAGTGGTACCTCGAGATATGAAAGGCTCAACTTACGAAAAACTCGAGATACAAAAGCTCATACGAAAAATTTTACGGCTCTACATACGAAAATTGCTCAAGATATGAAAGGTTGTTGCTGTAAAGTCCGAGATTCGCCAAGACCACCGATAACAATTTTGAAACTCGCGCGCCGCCAACTGAGTAGACTCGCCACCATCCTCCTGCTCTCCCATTGGTTCCTGATGCTAGTCACCGCCATAAGATCCTTCTCTCCTATTAGTCAGCATCCCTCCCATCATGCATGTACTACGTAGCAGAGTGCCTCGGCCACTCGGTAGCAGCATCGTTATCGTACGCACGCGGTATTCGTTCGTTCTAACGATTTTGTTTATTATCGTAAATTCGTTAGTGATTTCATTGCAGTATACGTACTTTATCGTGTTGTGTGAGAACTTTACTCCATACTTATACGTAAATTATGTACAATATATATGTAGTCATGGGTTCCAAGAAAGTTGAAATTCACGGAAAGAAGAGGATGCTCTCTTTGGAAACGAAGATGGAGATTATCAAGAAATATGAAGCTGGTATGCGATTGAGTGTGATCGCCAAGGTATACGACCGAAATCCGTCGACAATAGGCACCATCCTTAAGCAGAAGGATGCCATCAAAGCAGCTACACCTTCCAAGGGCGTCACTATTTTGTCCAGCAAGAGGACCCACATGCACGACGAGATGGAAAGGCTTCTTCTTGTCTGGATAAAAGACAAAGAAATCGCTGGTGATAAGATAACGGAGACAGCAATCTCCCACAAGGCCAGCGCTATTTTTGGCGATTTGATTGCCCAGGCTGAAGACGACGGAGGAGAAGGGACATCAATGCCAACCCCAGAGTTCAAGGCTTCACATGGGTGGTTAGAAAAATTCTGTAAACGGACTGGCATCCATTCGGTGGTGCGGCATGGGGAGGCTGCCAGCTCGGACACGAAATCGGCCGAAGCCTTTAAAAAGACGTTCGACGAGGTGATGACCAAGGAAGACTACAGTTCTCAGGAAGTCTTCAACTGTGATGAGACTGGCCTTTTTAGGAAAAAAATGCCTCGTTGGACGTACATCATGGAGGAAGAGAAGAAGCTACCCGGCCATAAGCCTATGAAAGACAGGCTTACGCTCGCACTTTGTTCAAACGCCAGTGGGGATTTTAAGGTGAAGCCCCTACTGGTCTATCATTCCAAGACTTTTCGAGCCTTCAAGGCCCACAAAGTGCTCAAGGAGAAGCTTCCAGTGATGTGGAGGGCTAATGCAAAAGCCTGGGTAACGAGTCTTTTGTTCACGGAGTGGGTAAATCTGTGTTTCGCCCCAACAGTGAAGAAATTCTTGGAAGAGAAGCGCCTCCCTCTGAAATGCCTGCTGGTGTTGGACAATGCCCCTGCTCACCCTCCTGGCCTCGAGGAAGATATCCTAGTGGAGTATTCCTTCATCAAGGTTCTTTATCTTCCGCCTAACACCACCCCTCTCCTCCAGCCCATGGACCAGCAAGTGATATCGAACTTTAAGAAGCTGTATATGAAACATCTTTTCAAGAGATGTTTCGACATCACTGATACCACAAACCTCACCTTGCGTGAATTTTGGAAGGAGCATTTCGATGTTGTGATATGCATCCGACTCATTGACCAAGCTTGGCAGGAGGTTTCGAGGCGAACCTTGAATTCCTCGTGGAGGAAACTCTGGCCTGATGCTGTATCCGCCCGAGACTTCGAGGGATCCGACGTGGGCGAAGCTGGTGCTGCAGATTCAGAAACAGTTGACGATCCTGAAACTGTTTTGCAACCAGATCTTGACGAGATCGTTGCACTCGGCAAGTCCATGGGGCTGGTCGTCGACGAGGACGACATCAATGACCTTCTCGAGGAGCACCAAGAGGAGCTTACGACGGATGACCTGAAGGAGTTAGAGGCCATGCAACATAATGTTGTTCAAGAGGAGTTCTCTAGCAGCGGCGAGGAGGAGGAGGACGACCCTATGACAACGGCAGAAATTAAGGATGTTCTAGCTGCTTTTCATAAAGTGCAATCATTTGTAAAAGAAAGACACCCCGAAAAGGCTTACACAGGTCGTATGCTTGCACAGTTCAATGAGGCTTGCCTGAGTCGTTTCAGGAACATTGAGAAAAGTAGGCAGAAGCAATCTTCTTTGGATAGTTATTTTTTAAAGAGGCCTTTAGTACTAGCAGGAGTAAGCAAAAAGGAAGAACCAAGTGATACTAAAAAACAGAAAGTTGAAAGTGGTGGTGAAGTTGAAATTTTGTAAAAAAAAAAAAAAAAAAAAAAAAAATGTACGTTAAGTATAAAAAAGTAAAAAAAATGTAAAAATAAAAAAAAAGACAAAAAATTTTTTTTATTTTAGTTTTTTGTAAAGTTAAGTGTTACAGTTTTGTTAATGTGTTTCGTAAAGTTTAGTTTAAGTATGTTTTCCTTACATTTTTTTATGTGTTTTGTAAAGTTAAGTGTGCGTACGGATCTGCCGTTTGTCCTCCTCCTCTGTCACCACTTTCGGAGATAGCCTCACTCGAAAGGTAAGCTTCCACATTTTACTACATACGTACAGTATTTCTTGTATACCATGTACACTAATACACTTTATTTACAGGTAATTAGCAGTACGTATTAAGTTAGGTATTGAATGGTCCAAATTGTTGTGTTAACAGTTGTGTTAACAATTTGGACCATTCAATACCTAGTATTTCATTGTTTATAGGCCAAGTTAGCTTTATTATGAAATTTACTGGGGTGTTTTTGGAGGGCTTGGAACGAATTAGCCATTTTACATGTAAAATGCGGTCCAAGATACGAAAAATTCATGATAAAGGCCGCCTTGGAATGGATTAATTTCGTATCTCGAGGTACCACTGTATATGTATTTGACCGCAGTCTCAGTCACTTGTAGTGGTTGTTTGTGTCTCAGTGACACATGTGTCTCAGGCTGTTTCATTAACCTGTATGTAACAGGTGTTCATGAGTCAAGCTCCATACTGGGTGTTACTGTTCATTTCTCTGTTGTGATGATTTCCCATATTTGTTTATTATGCTATTGTTAGTGGTATGAGTGTCTTGTCTCCATTGATGGTATTGGTGAGCTGTGATCCTTTTTATAGTATTAATGCATACCAGACCCTCCACCCCTGCAAATAGCTAGAATCCTCAATTAGATAGAACCCCTCTAAAATGTCAAATTTTTAATCAATTTGTATTTTTCATACTTAACAAACCTTCGGTCTTAACAATAGGATAATCTTCTAGCGCTAGCTGGAAACCGTTTAAAAACAATCAAAGATTGTAAAACAAGGAATCTGTGGCATCTGTCAACTCATGCATATACGAGGCGGATGTTTGGTCATTGACCAAGCTCGGACCCCCGTGACATGCAAGTCTTTCTTTCACCGCCTTGGAAACCAATTTTTTTTTTTATTGTAGCCTGCACTTTAAATCTTTTTATTCAGCACAGAAGTTCTGTGGACATCAATGTTTTTTTTTAGACAAGCTTTCCTTGTTTGCTGTGTTGACCTTCCTTGGGACAGATGCTTGTATGGTACTACAGACTAAGAATATTCTTTAAAATTGTCTGCTAAAATGTTCTCTAAATGCTCTGCTTCTCCTAAGGCTTCTGGCAAAGAGCCTAAGTGCCAGAGGACGTTATAATTAATGACCAATGAGGACAAAATAGACATGATTGTTAAGAGAGGGCAAAAGTCATGGAGAAGTAGCAGCCCATTATAGCATGGCAAAGTACAGTCACCTGCTTCAATAATGAATATAACAGAGTAAAATACTTCAGGAGGACATTCTTGGAGAAGAACACGGTTCCCTCTTTACAAGCCCACCAATGGACCAGTATTTAGAACACTTTTCATGGCCTGTACAAATTGATCAAGAAAGTCAGGCAGATAAGACAATGATATAGGCATGGGATAAGAGTGAAGAAGGGCCACAAAGTTTACCAATAAGTTTTGTTAATGAGCATATGCAGCCCTACCGTACCACCTTTGTTACACGTTCAGTTACCTCTGCCTCCCGAAACTGCTGATGAAGCACCTCCTGAAGAAGGAGAAGAGGCATCCTCAAAGGGTTGTAACTCCTCTGCTTAGCTGTGCAGTCATCTTCATCTTTATTCATCGTACTGCACAGCTAATTCATCATCATCATCTATAATCAACATTCATCACCGGTGAGAACCCGTATAATTTAATATTACCATTACCTTACAGGTACCCAGTGCAGTATTACTATTACATACATACAGTCAAACCTCAGTTTTCATATGTTTCAGTTTTCGTAGACTTTTCTTCTCCAAAATTTTGTCTTGGTTATCATACGTTTCCTCAGTTATCGTACACTTGTACACTAGGAAACACTCCATCTGGGGCCCAGCGCGTGATTGGGCCCTGTACTGAGCGCCCCAAAAAAGCATCCCATCTCTCGTGACCCATTCTGCCTTTGTTTTTTGCTGAACAAGCATCTCCGCGCTTGTAGTGCGCATCACCGCACGTGTTTGTTTTGTGCCAATTTCTCTTTAAAAATTCATTGCAAAGTAGCCATCATGAGGCCAAAGAAATCTAAAAGTGCCAACCCTTCGGTAAAAAAAAGACCAGGAATACAATTGAATTTAAGGAAGAACTTGTAGTGAATTATGAAAGTGGTGCACGTGTACCTGATCTTGCTAGGACGTACAGCAAGTCATTGTCGACAATCAGCTCTATCCTAGCAAAGAAACATGAAATCAAGGCAGCTATGTTGTGAAGGGGTTTCATCATTATAGAAACAGAGATCACAATTAGTGGAAGATGTTGAAAAGCTGTTGTTAGTGTGGATCAATGAAAAACAGTTAGTGGGAAATAGTGTCTGAAGCGATCATTTGTGAGAAAGCTAGGATGCTGCATGCTGATTTAAGTAAGAAAATGCCAACAACAAGTGCTGCTCTTAGTGATTTCAAGGCCTGGAGAGACTGGTTTGAAAAATTCAGAAAGCGTACAGGCATCCATAGTGTTGTATGGCATAGGGAGGCTGCTAACTCAGATAAACATGCTGCCGAAGAATTTGTTGAATTCAAGGAGTATCTTGAGACTGAAGGATTCCTCCCACAACAAGTCTTCAATTGTGATGAAAGAAAATAGGCAGTTCTAAGCATTTTTATAGGGGTTTCAACTATTCACGGATTCTTGCTATTCACAGGGGGTCGGGTACCCATCCCCTGTGAATACAGGGAACAGTGTACGTATTGTTTTTGGTTAGGCGAGTACCCTGCCACCACCGGGCAAGCTTGGAACCAACCCAGTAAACAAAGACAGTTGTTTTCTACCACTTACGAATGTAACATACCTTCTCAGCAGCAGTGAATTTGAATCTGGTAGAATCTTTGCAATCTATGCATTTGGTGAAGTACTCTTACCTTTGGTAGCCGCTTTGGCATTGATTAGCTTATACGTATAGGAATCCAGTATTTCGACTTTGTCTTGCTTCTGTCAAACCTAGGCTAGGCTTTGTTTGCACTCGCAGCTGGCATGTCCGATTCAAGTATGCAAAGCGTAAGGTATTGCAACAAAGGCTGCAATTCTATGCTAATCGAAGCTTGTTACATTCTGTTTATAGGGGTCAGAACTGTTTGCCGCAACGAACTTGTGATTAATGTAAGAGTTGGGGGGATAGGGTGTGGAGTACTTACATGGCTCATATGAAAAAGCTTAATAGAGAAGAAATGAGAAAAGCGGCTGTTAGAACTAGCGGTAGGCAGTCCTTAGCTAGTCAGGCTGATGCTGATATGTCTTTTTCTCATTCTCCTTCTGCCACAACTGTTCCCTTGTCTCAAACTTTATAACCCGATCCTAACTCTGACTCCCTAGCAACCGTGCCCGATCCCATTGCCAGCCTCGAGTCGCGAGTAGACCAGAAAATTTCCTTAGTGTTACAGGCCATGGAACAATTGGGTGCTAATGTCAAAGTTCTCATGGATAAGGTAGGTAAAATCGATGAGAGTTCTTGCAAGTGCTAGTGCAGTGGAAGGGGTGGCTGCTCGTCCAACTGATTCTCCTAGGCAAAGGTTCCTGTCAAACTCCCCTACACCTGGGAGGCGTCATACTGGAAGCCCAACGGAGGTCAGTGGGGTCTGCCCATGGGTAGTCGCCCCCTCAGTCGAGCCTGTTGTAATATCCCAGGTATCGAGAGTGCTGCTGGAAAGGTGTCTCAAAGGAAGTGTCTTGTTTTTCCTCGACTGCATCTAGCTCAGATGAAGCGTCGCCTAGGTGCCAATGGTGATTTAAGGCTGAATCTCGTCCTTTGAAAAGAAGTCTGAGGAAGTTTCGCTTTCTCCCGTGCCTTCCAAGAAGGCTTGTGATTTCTCTCCCGAGCAACACCCATCATGTAGTTTCTGGGACAGTCCCGAGCATTTTTCCCAGAAAATTCCTGTTAGGGAAGTACAGTGTGCTCCAGTAAAACCTCCTTTATCCAGGAGACGTTCTTCCTCTAGAAAATCTTTGGAACGTCCTAGTGTAGTACAAGTAGGTGATGCCTCACCAAGGACAGTATCTGAGCGTCGTTGGTGCCATGTACCCCTCCTACTCCTCGCTCGTTAACCAGACAGTCAGTGTCCGAGTTCATTGAGGCTCAGAAAAATGTGGGGCCTCCTGTGTCAGGTTCAGTGTATTCAGTGTCAATCGAAAGTCTTCTAAACCTCAGAAGCATTCAAAGCGTCCAAAACACCAGAGCACTCATCAGCTAATATTCACTCTTCAGTTCAGTCATCTCAGAGCGTCTGTTGTCGACAGAGCTCCCATCGGCGCCTGAGTCTACCTTAGCGCCCAGCGGCGCCATCAGCGCCATCAGCGCCTTCAGCAACACTAGTGCCATCGATGCATCACCTCCCTTTGGCAAATCAGCCACTTTCAGTGAGTTCTTTTGCTCCTCAGTTACTGAGACCTGCAGCTCCTGCAGTACCTTCACTTCCTTCAGGAATGCAAACTTTTGCTGATCCTCCTATGGTGAATATTCAACAGAAACTTGATAGGATTTTGGGTCTTTTTCAGAAACCTCCAGCACTTGCTCAATTACCTTCCAACTTGTCTCCTGTCTCCTCGGAAGAAGATGAAGTACAAGTAAATAAGGATACCCCAACAGCATATTTGTCTTTGCTTCATTATCTGTTAGCAAATTTTCCTGGTTTCTTTTCACCATCAGTGCCAGCTTCCCCGACTTCTATTTACAAAATGGATAACCAGGTAGAAGGCACCTCCAAGCTTCCTGAGTTGGTCTTTAAAGTATCAGCCAAGAAGGCTTTGAAAGAAATGAACTTGTGGCCATCTACTAGGAGGCTTCATTTATATGAGACAGGGAAGCTCTGGCGCTGGGAGTTTCAGCCTCCTCCCAGGGGGACTTCTCTGGTCTTGTTGACTCTTCCAGGAGATCAGCCTTCAACTCAGCCAAAATTATGTTTTCATCTTTGGAACTGGACCACCTTCTGAAAAACATTTTCCATGTTTTGGTGGTTATGAGTTTTTTTTTTTTTTTTTTTGTAGGAGTGATTTCTTGCCTTGATAATGGCATTACGGTGGGTTTCTTGAATTAGGATCACTATTTACCTTAGGCATCCTCAAGAAAAGGGTGCTCCTTTACCACCAAAATAGTAACCTGCTCCCAGAGATCCGCTCTTCTGTTCTCGCCGCTTTTTTGCTGATCTTCAGAAAAAATCCACTCAAGAGCTTTAGGCGCAGTCTACCAAATGCCCTACAGAGACGACCACCAGTCATGTTCGTGCTTCTTCTTCATCTGCCACTCAGTATCAGCCCTTTCATGGCAGAAGTAAGTCGAAAGGTTTCCCCAAAGCTCGAGGGAATGTCTGCTTTAATCCTTGAGCAATTAAGAAGTTGGCTACAAATTAATCCTCTTTCAAGAAATGAAAAGCAAGTCCTCCATACTCCAGTAGGAGCAAGGCTCCTTCAGTTTTGGCAGAGCTGGGAAGTGAGAGGGGCAGAACCATGGGTTGTGAAGGTTCTCAAAGAAGGGTACACCATTCTCTTCTTTCGAAACCCTCCCATAGCCAGCTCTCCACTAAGTTTGACAGCTTACTATGCCAACTCAGAAGTGTCATCCCTGTTAGAAAAGAGGGCTATAGAAGTAGTAGAGGATCCCCCAATCAAAAGGTTTTTACAATCATCTTTTCATGCTCCCCGAGGCCTCGGTGGGCTGGAGACCAGTTCTGGACATGATGTGAACTCCTAGAACTTGTTTGTGTCAAAGACCAAGTTCGAAATGGAAATGAATCAGACAGTATTGTCTTCAATTCGTCAGGGAGACTGGATGATCTTGATCGATATGGAGGACGCGTACTTCCATATACCTATTCACCCAGAATCGAGAAAGTTCCTGAGATTCGTTTGCCAGAACAGAATTTACCACTTCAGGGCTCTGTGCTTCAGCCTTTTCACTGCTCCTCAGGTGTTTACCCAGGTCCTAGCCCCTGTGGCAAAGTGGCTACACCTAATAGGGGTGAAGATCTCTCTCTACCTCAATGACTGGCTTGTTTGCTCCCAGACAAGGTTGAAGTGTACAGAGGGCCTGCAGAAAACCCTGACATTAGCCTGAGAACTGGTCTTCTAATAAATTTAGAGAAACCCTCAATTAGTTCCTATTCAAGAAATAGTATATTTGGGAATGAGGATCAACTCTAGCTTTTTGGGATTTTCCCTACCCCAAAAGGATTGAAGCCTGTTGTCAGCAAATAAAGAGTTTCTCTCCCTTCAGTCTTGCTCAGTGAAGGATTGGCTGAGCCTTCTGGGGACTCTCTCATCCATTGAACAATTTGTAACCCTGGTTGGTTGCAAATGAGAAACCTGCAATTTTTCCTCAAAATCAGTTGGAATCAGAAGCACCCAGATTCCTTTGTGTTCCCAGTAACAACAGAAATAAAGGAGGACCTGGTATTGTGGAATTCAAGAGCAAGACTTTCAGAAGGGAAAAATATCTTTCCTCTGAGCCCTGACCTAGTGATTAACCCTTAAACGCCGAAGCGGTAAAAAAAAAAATGTCTCCCGTGTGCCGGAGACGTTTCAGAGTGAGCGCGGGAGCGGAAAAAATATTTTTTTCAAAAAATCATAGCGCGCTTAGTTTTGAAGATTAAGAGTTCATTTTGGCTCCTTTTTTTGTCATTGCCTGAAGCTTAGTATGCAACCATCAGAAATGAAAAAAATTATCATTATCATATATAAATAATGCGATATATGATAGTGCAAAAACGAAATTTCATATATAATTGTATTCAAATCGCGCTGTGCGAAAAACGGTTGAAGGTAACAAGTTACTTTTTTTTTCGTTGTAATGTACACTAAATTGCAATCATTTTGGTTTATAACAAATTGTAAAACGATAAAAGCAACACAGAAAATATTATCACAAAATAATGCATGAATTCGTAACGCACAGACGTAAACACATATTTTTTTCAAAAATTCACCATAAATCTAAATATTGTCCTAGAGACTTCCAATTTCTTTCAAAATGAAGACAAATGATTGAATATTACTATACTGTAAGAATATTAGCTTACAAATGCAGTTTTCGACCATATCTGACGAGTTAAAGTTGACCGAATGTCGAATTTTTTATATATATTTTTTATATGCAATTATTTCGGAAATAAGAAAAGCTACAACTTTCAAATATTTTTCGTTTTATTCTACATAAAATTGCGCACATTTTCATATATAAAACTCTATGAAATGCCTAATATGAAACGGAGCAAATATTCCGAGAATGGGACTTACGCATTTCGGAGATTTGTGGCTGAGAATCCGCGCGCGGAGGGAAGGAAAGTTTTTTTAAAAATTCACCATAAATTTAAATATTGTGCTAGAGACTTCGAATTTGTTTCACGATGAAGATAAATGACTGAATATTACTAGACTGTAAGAGTTTTATCTTACAATTGCGTTTTTCGACCATTTCGGTAGAGTCAAATTTGACCGAACGTGATTTTTTTTCTATTTATCGTGATTTATATGCAAATATTTCGAAAATGAGAAAAGCTACAACCTTCACTATTTTTGTTGTATTATACATGAAATTGCGCACATTTTCATATATAAAACGTTATGTAACGGCTAATTTAAAATGGTGCAAACATTACCACAATCGCACGTATGATTTTTTCGGAAGAGTTACCGCGCGGACGTAAAGAAAATGTTATTTTTTTCATAAATTCACCATAAATCGAAATATTGTGCTAGAGACTTCCAATTTGTTGCAAAATGAAGGTAAATGCTTGAATATTACTAGAATATAAGCGTTTTTAGCTTACAATTGCGTTTTCGACCATTTCGGTAGAGTCAAAATTGACCGAAGGTTGAAAATTTGTCACTTATCATTTTTTATATGAAAATATTTCGAAATTAATAAAAGCTACAACCATGGGTTGTTTTTAGTTGTATTGTGCATGAAATTGCGCACATTTTCATATATAAAACTTTATGTAACGGCTAATTTAAAATGGTGCAAACATTACCACAATCGCATGTATGATTATTTTCGGAAGAGTTACCGCGCGGACGTAAGGAAAAAGTTTTTTCATAAATTCACCATAAATCGAAATATTGTGCTAGAGACTTCCAATTATTTGCAAAATTAAGTTAAATGATTGAATATTATAAAAAAACTAAAATATAAGCGTTTTAGCTTACAATTGCGTTTTTCGACCATTTCGGTAGAGTCAAAAGTTGACCGAAGGTTGAAATTTTGGCACTTATCGTTATATTGAAAATATCTCAAAACTGATAAAAGCTACAATCATGAGTATTTTTTTTGTTGTATTCTACATAAAAATGCACACATTTTCATATATAATAGTCCATGTAACGGCTAATTTAAAATGGTAAAAAAATTATGTCAAAGTGACGAAATAATTTCCGAGATGTGTCACAGATACTTTTTAGTGCGGCAAGAAAGAAATTCGCGCTTGCGCGCCTGCGTAACGATTGTAAACAAAACAACACCTTGATCCGTGAACTCCCAGCATCCCCCAAGGCGCGTGATTCAAGAGTTTTTGGCTGGTAGGCCTAAAAGTATTTTTCCGCGGAATTTTTAAAAAAAACTTTTGTATGTCGACGTAAAATACGTCCAGTCGGCACCCGCGAGACAAAAAATGTCGACGTAAAATACGTCCAGTCGGCGTTTAAGGGTTAATGTATTCAGATGCCTCAGACATAGGTTGGGGTGCTCTCCTGGGAGACAAGAAAGTCTTAGGAGTTTGGACTGTGGAACAAAGGAGCTGGCACAT
>NC_087218.1:66398014-66434711 GCF_015104395.2 Macrobrachium nipponense | reverse complement strand
ATGTGCCAGCTCCTTTGTTCCACAGTCCAAACTCCTAAGACTTTCTTGTCTCCCAGGAGAGCTCCCCAACCTATGTCTGAGGCATCTGAATACATTAATCACTAGGTCAGGGCTCAGAGGAAAGATATTTTTCCCTTCTGAAAGTCTTGCTCTTGAATTCCACCATACCAGGTCCTCCTTTATTTCTGTTGTTACTGGGAACACAAAGGAAATTGGGTGCTTCTGATTCCAACTGATTCTGAGGAAAAATTGCAGGTTTCTCATGTGCAACCAACCCAGAGTTACAAATTGTTCAATGGATGAGAGTCCCCAGAAGGCGCCAATCCTTCACTGAGCAAGACTGAAGGGAGAGAAACTTCTTTATTTGCTGACAACAGGCTTCAATCCTTTTGAGGTAGGGAAAATCCCAAAAAGCTAGAGAGTTGATCCCCATTCCCAAATATACTATTTCTTGAATAGGAACTAATTGAAGGTTTCTCTAAATTTATTAGAAGACCAGTTCTCAGGCTAATGTCAGGGTTTTCTGCAGGCCCTCTGTACACTTCAACCTTGTCTGGGAGCAAACAAGCCAGTCATTGAGGTAGAGAGAGATCTTCACCCCTATTAGGTGTAGCCACTTTGCCACAGGGGCTAGGACCTAGGTAAACACCTGAGGAGCAGTGAAAAGGCTGAAGCACAGAGCCCTGAAGTGGTAAATTCTGTTCTGGCAAACGAATCTCAGGAACTTTCTCGATTCTGGGTGAATAGGTATATGGAAGTACGCGTCCTCCATATCGATCGAGATCATCCAGTCTCCCTGACGAATTGAAGACAATACTGTCTGATTCATTTCCATTTCGAACTTGGTCTTTGACACAAACAAGTTCTAGGAGCTCACATCACGTCCAGAACTGGTCTCCAGCCCCCCGAGGCCTTGGGGAGCATGAAAAGATGATTGTAAAAACCTTTTGATTGGGGGATCCTCTACTACTTCTATAGCCCTCTTTTCTAACAGGGATGTCACTTCTGAGTTGGCATAGTAAGCTGTCAAACTTAGTGGAGAGCTGGCTATGGGAGGGTTTCGAAAAGAAGAGAATGGTGTACCCTTCTTTGAGAACCTTCACAACCCATGGTTCTGCCCCTCTCACTTCCCAGCTCTGCCAAAACTGAAGGAGCCTTGCTCCTACTGGAGTATGGAGGACTTGCTTTTCATTTCTTGAAAGAGGATTAATTTGTAGCCAACTTCTTAATTGCTCAAGGATTAAAGCAGACATTCCCTCGAGCTCTGGGGAAACCTCTTGACTTACTTCTGCCATGAAAGGGCTGATACTGAGTAGCAGATGAAGAAGAAGCACGAACATGACTGGTGGTTGTCTCTGTAGGGCATTTGGTAGACTGCGCCTAAAGCTCTTGAGTGGATTTTTTCTGAAGATCAGCAAAAAAGCGGCGAGAACAGAAGAGCGGATCTCTGGGAACAGGTTATTCCTTTGGTGGTAAAGGAGCACCCTCTTCTTGAGGATGCCTAAGGTAAATAGTGATCCTAATTCAAGACACCCACCGTAATGCCATTATCAAGGCAAGAAATCACTCCTACAAAAAAAAAAAAAAAAAAAAAAAAAAAAAAAAAAAAAACTCATAACCACCAAAAACTGGAAAATGTTTTTCAGAAGGTGGTCCCAGTTTCCAAGATGAAAACATAATTTTTGGCTGAGTTGAAGCTGATCTCCTGGAAGAGTCAACAAGACCAGAGAAGTCCCCCTGGGAGGAGGCTGAAACTCCCAGCGCCAGAGCTTCCCTGTCTCATATAAATGATGCCTCCTAGTAGATGGCCACAAGTTCATTTCTTTCAAAGCCTTCTTGGCTGATACTTTAAAGACCAACTTAGGAAGCTTGGAGGTGCCTTCTACCTGGTTATCTATTTTGTAAATAGAAGTCGGGGAAGCTGGCACTGATGGTGAAAAGAAACCAGGAAAATTTGCTAACAGATAATGAAGCAAAGACGAATATGCTGTTGGGGTATCCTTATTTACTTCTACTTCATCTTCTTCCGAGGAGACAGGAGACAAGTTGGAAGGTAATTGAGCAAGTGCTGGAGGTTTCTGAAAAAGACCCAAAATCTTATCAAGTTTCTGTTGAATATCCACCATAGGAGGATCAGCAAAAGTTTGCATTCCTGAAGGAAGTGAAGGTACTGCAGGAGCTGCAGGTCTCAGTAACTGAGGAGCAAAAGAACTCACTGAAGGTGGCTGATTTGCCAAAGGGAGGTGAGGCATCGATGGCACTGGTGTTGCTGAAGGCGCTGATGGCGCCGCTGGGCGCTAAGGTAGACTCAGGCGCCGATGGGAGCTCTGTCGACAACAGACGCTCTGAGATGACTGAACTGAAGAGTGAATATGAGCTGATGAGTGCTCTGGTGTTTTGGACGCTTTGAATGCTTCTGAGGTTTAGAAGACTTTCGATTGACACTGAATACACTGAACCTGACACAGGAGGCCCCACATTTTTCTGAGCCTCAATGAACTCGGACACTGACTGTCTGGTTGACGAGCGACGAGTAGGAGGGGTACATGGCACCAACGACGCTCAGATACTGTCCTTGGTGAGGCATCACCCACTTGTACTACACTAGGATGTTTTTTCCAAAGATTTTCTAGAAGGAAAAGAGTCTTCCTGATAAAGGAGGTTTTACTGGAGCACACTGTAACCTTCCCTAACAGGATAATGTTTTTCTGGGAAAAATGCTCGGGACTGTCCCAGAAACTACATGATGGGTGTTGCTCGGGAAGAGAAATCACAAGCCTTCTTGGAAGGCACGGGAGAAAGCGAAACTTCCTCAGACTTCTTTTCAAAGGACGAGATTCAGCCTTAAATCACCATTGGCACCTAGGCGATGCTTCATCTGAGCTATATGCAGTCGAGGAAAAACAAGACACTTCCTTTGAGACACCTTTCCAGCAGCACTCTCGATACCTGGGATACTACAACAGGCTCGACTGAGGGGGCGACTACCCATGGGCAGACCCCACTGACCTCCGTTGGGCTTCCAGTATGACGCCTCCCAGGTGTAGGGGAGTTTGACAGGGACCTTTGCCTAGGAGAATCAGTTGGACGAGCAGCCACCCCCCCCCCCCCCCACTGCACTAGCACTTGCAAGAACTCTCATCGATTTTACCTACCTTATCCATGAGAACTTTGACATTAGCACCCAATTGTTCCATGGCCTGTAACACTAAGAAAATTTTCTGGTCTACTCGCGACTCGAGGCTGGCAACGGGATTGGGCACGGTTGCTAGGGAGTCAGAGTTAGGATCGGGTTATAAAGTTTGAGACAAGGGAACAGTTGTGGCAGAAGGAGAATGAGAAAAAGACATATCAGCATCAGCCTGACTAGCTAAGGACTGCCTACCGCTAGTTCTAACAGCCGCTTTTCTCATTTCTTCTCTATCAAGCTTTTTCATATGAGCCATGTAAGTACTCCACACCCTATCCCCCCAACTATTTACATTTCCAATCCACAAGTTTTTTTTGTTCGTTGTGGCAAACAGTTCTGACCCCTATAAACAATGTAACAAGCTTCAATTAGCATAGAATTGCAGCCTTTGCTGCAATACCTTACGCTTTGTATACTGTACTTGAATCGGACATGCCGGCTGCGAGTGCAAACAAAGCCTAGCCTAGGTTTGACAGAAGCAAGACAAAGTCAAAATACTGGATTCCTATATGTATAAGCTAATCAATGCCAAAGCGGCTACCAAAGGTAAGAGTACTTTACCAAATGCATAGATTGCAAAGATTCTACCAGATTCAAATTCACTGCTGCTGAGAAGGTATGTTACATTCGTAAGTGGTAGAAAACAACTGTCTTTGTTTACTGGGTTGGTTCCAAGCTTGCCTGGTGGTGGCAGGGTAGTCGCCTAACCAAAAACAATACGTTCACTGTTCCCCGTATTCACAGGGGATGGGTACCCGACCCCCTGTGAATAGCAAGAACCCGTGAATAGTTGAAACCCCTATAAAAATGCTTAGAACTGCCTATTTTCTTTCATCACAATTGAAGACTTGTTGTGGGAGGAATCCTTCAGTCTCAAGATACTCCTTGAATTCAACAAATTCTTCGGCAGCATGTTTATCTGAGTTAGCAGCCTCCCTATGCCATACGACACTATGGATGCCTGTACGCTTTCTGAATTTTTCAAACCAGTCTCTCCAGGCGCCTTGAAATCACTAAGAGCAGTACTTGTTGTTGGCATTTTCTTACTTAAATCAGCATGCAGCATCCTAGCTTTCTCACAAATGATCGCTTCAGACACTATTTCCCACTAACTGTTTTTCATTGATCCACACTAACAACAGCTTTTCAACATCTTCCACTAATTGTGATCTCTGTTTCTATAATGATGAAACCCCTTCACAACATAGCTGCCCTGATTTCATGCTTCTTTGATAGGATAGAGCTGATTGTCGACAATGACTTGCCGTACGTCCTAGCAAGATCAGGTACACGTGCACCTCTTTCATAATTCACTACAAGTTCTTCCTTAAATTCAATTGTATTCCTGGTCTTTTTTTTACCGAAGGGTTGGCACTTTTAGATTTCTTTGGCATCATGATGGCTACTTTGCAATGAATTTTTAAAGAGAAATTGGCACAAAACAAACACGTGCGGTGATGCGCACTACAAGCGCGGAGATGCTTGTTCAGCAAAAAACAAAGGCAGAATGGGTCACGAGAGATGGGATGCTTTTTTGGGGCACTCAGTACAGGGCCCAATCACGCGCTGTCCCCATGGAGTTGTTTTTTTCCTAGTGTACAAGTGTACGATAACTGAGGAAACGTATGATAACCAAGACAAAATTTTGGAGAAGAAAAGTCTACGAAAACCGAAACGTATGAAAACTGAGGTTTGACTGTATTATTGTAATAGTAATACTGCACTGGGTACCTGTAAGGTAATAGTAATATAAATATAACGGGTTTTCTCACCGGTGATGAATGTTGATTATAGATGATGATGATGAATTAGCTGTGCAGTACGATGAATAAAGATGAAGATGACTGCACAGCTAAGCAGAGGAGTTACAAACCCTTTTGAGGATGCCTCTTCTCCCTTCTTCAGGATGTGCTTCATCAGCAGTTTCGGGAGGCAGAGGTAACTGAACGTGTAACAAAGGTGGTACGGTAGGGCTGCATATGCTCATTAACAAAACGTATTGGTAAACTTTGTGGCCCTTCTTCAACTCTTATCCCATGCCTATACATTGTTTCTTTTTATCTGCCGGACTTTCTTGATCAATTTGTACAGGCCATGAAAGTGTTCTAAATACTGGTCCATTGGTGGGCTTGTAAAGAGGGCACCGTGTTCTTCTCCAAGAATGTCCTCCTGAAGTATTTTACTCTGTTATATTCATTATTGATGCAGGTGACTGCACTTTGCCATGCTATAATGGGCTGCTACTTCTCCATGACTTTTGCCCTCTCTTAACAATCATGTGTATTTTGTCCTCATTGGTCATTAATTATAACGTCCTCTGGCACTTAGGCTCTTTGCCAGAAGCCTTAGGAGAAGCAGAGCATTTAGAGAACATTTTAGCAGACAATTTTAAAGAATATTCTTAGTCTGTAGTACCATACAAGCATCTGTCCCAAGGAAGGTCAACAGGGCAAACAAGGAAAGCTTGTCTAAAAAAAAACATTGATGTCCACAGAACTTCTGTGCTGAATAAAATGATTTAAAGCGCAGGCTACAATAAAAAAAAAAAAAACTGGTTTCCAAGGCGGTGAAAGAAAGACTTGCATGTCACGGGGGTCCGAGCTTGGTCAATGACCAAACATCCGCCTCGTATATGCATGAGTTGACAGATGCCACAGATTCCTTGTTTTACAATCTTCGATTGTTTTTAAATGGTTTCCAGCTAGCGCTAGAAGATTATCCTATTGTTAAGACCGAAGGTTTGTTAAGTATGAAAAATACAAATTAATTAAAAATTTGTCATTTTAGAGGGGTTCTATCTAATTGAGGATTCTAGCTATTTGCAGGGGTGGAGGGTCTGGTATGCATTAATACTATAAAAAGGATCACAGCTCACCAATACCATCAATGGAGACAAGACACTCATACCACTAACAATAGCATAATAAACAAATATGGGAAATCATCACAACAGAGAAATGAACAGTAACACTCAGTATGGAACTTGACTCATGAACACCTGTTACATACAGGTTAATGAAACAGCCTGAGACACATGTGTCACTGAGACACAAACAACCACTGCAAGTGACTGAGACTGCGGTCAAATACATATACAGTGGTACCTCGAGATACGAAATTAATCCGTTCCGAGGCGGCCTTCGTATCATGAGTTTTTCGTATCCTGGACTGCATTTTACATGTAAAATGGCTAATCTGTTCCAAGCCCTCCAAAAACACCCCAGTAAATTTCATAATAAAGCTAAATTGACATATAAACTGAAATACTACAACAATTTGGACCATTCAATACCTAACTTAATACGTACTGCTAATTACCTGTAAATAAAGTGTATTAGTGTACATGGTATACAAGAAATACTGTACGTATGTAGTAAAATGAGGAAGCTTACCTTTCGAGTGAGGCTATCTCTGAAAGTGGCAACAGAGGAGGAGGACAAACGGCAGATACGTACGTACACTTATCTTTATGAAACACATTAAAAAAATGTAAGGAAAACATACTTAAACTAAACTTTACGAAACACATTAACAAAACTATAACACTTAACTTTACAAAAAACTAAAATTAAAAATTTATCTTTTGTCTTTTTTTTATTTTTACATTTTTTTTAATTTTTTACTTTTTTACATACTTTTTTTTTTCTTTACAAAATTTAAACTTCATCACCACTTTCAACTTTCTGTTTTTTAGTATCACTTGGTTCTTCCTTTTTGCTTACTCCTGCTAATACTAAAGGCCTCTTTAAAAAATAACTATCCAAGGAAGATTGCTTCTGCCTACTTTTCACAATGTTCCTGAAACAACTCAGGCAAGCCTCATCGAACTGCGCAAGCATACGACCTGTGTAAGCCTTTTCGGGGTGTCTTTTTTCTACAAATGATTGCACTTTATGAAAAGCAGCTAGAACATCCTTAATTTCTGCCGTTGTCATAGGGTCGTCCTCCTCCTCCTCACCGCTGCTAGAGAACTCTTGAACAACATTATGTTGCATGGCCTCCAACTCCTTCAGGTCATCCGTCGTAAGCCCCTCTTGGTGCTCCTCGAGTAGGTCGTTGATGTCGTCCTCGTAGATGACCATCCCCATGGACTTGCCAAGTGCAGCGATCTCGTCAAGATCTGGTTGCAAAACAGTTTCAGGATCGTCAACTGTTTCTGACTCTGCAGCACCAGCTTCGCCCACGTCGAATCCCTTGAAGTCTTGGGCGGATACGGCATCAGGCCAGAGTTTCCTCCACGAGGAATTCAAGGTTCGCCTCGAAACCTCCTGCCAAGCTTGGTCAATGAGTCGGATGCATATCACAACATTGAAATGCTCCTTCTTAAATTCACGCAAGGTGAGGTTTGTGGTATCGGTGATGTCGAAACATCTCTTGAAAAGATGTTTCGTATACAGCTTCTTAAAGTTTGATATCACTTGCTGGTCCATGGGCTGGAGAAGAGGGGTGGTGTTAGGCGGAAGCTAAAGAACCTTGATGAAGGAATACTCTCATAGGATATCTTCCTCGAGGCCAGGAGGGTGGGGAGGGGCATTGTCCAACACCAGCAGGCATTTCAGAGGGAGGGGCTTCTCTTCCAAGAATTTCTTCACTGTCGGGCCGAAACACAGATTTACCCACTCCGGGAACAAAAGCCTCATTACCCAGGCTTTCACATTAGCCCTCCACATCACTGGAAGCTTCTCTTTAAGCACTTTGTGGGCCTTGAAGGTTCGAGGAGTCTCGGAATGATAGACCAGCAGGGGCTTCACCTTGCAATCCCCACTGGCGTTCGAACAAAGTGCGAGCATAAGCCTGTCTTTCATAGGCTTATTTCCCGGGTAGCTTCTTCTCTTCCTCCGTGATGTACGTCCGACGAGGCATTTTTTTCCAAAAAAGGCCAGTCTCATCACAGTTGAAGACTTGCTGAGAACTGTAGCCTTCCTTGGTCATCATCTTGCGAACGTCTTTTTAAAGGCTTCGGCCGCTTTCGTGTCCGAGTTGGCAGCCTCCCCATGCCGCACCACCGAATGGATGCTAGTCCGTTTACGGAATTTCTCAAACCACCCATGCGAAGCCCTGAACTCTGGGGTTGGCGTTGATGTCCCTTTTCCTCCGTCTTCTTCAGCCTGGGCAATCAAATCGCCGAAAATAGCTCTGGCCTTGTGGGAGATTGCCGTCTCCGTTATAATCTCATCAGCAATTTCTTTGTCTTTTATCCAGACAAGAAGAAGCCTTGCCATCTCGTCGTGCACGTGGGTCCTCTTGCTGGACAAAATAGTGACGCCCTTGGAAGGTGTAGCTGCTTTGATGGCATCCTTCTGCTTAAGGATGGTGCCTATTGTCGACGGATTTCAGTTGTATTCCTTGGCAATCACACTCAATCGCATACCAGCTTCATACTTCTTGATAATCTCCATCTTCGTTTCCAAAGAGAGCATCCTCTTCTTTCCGTGAATTTCAACTTTCTTGGGACCCATGACTATGTATATACTGTACGTAATTTACGTATAAGTATGAAGTAAAGTTCTTACACAACACGATAAAGTACGTATACTGCAACGAAATCACTAACGAATTTACGTTAATAAACGAAATTGTTAGAACGAATAAATACCGCGTGCGTACGATAACGATGCTGCTACTAAGTAGCCGAGGCACGCAGCTACGTAGTAGATGCATGATGGGAAGGATGCTGACCAATAGAAGAGAAGGATCTCATGGCGGTGACTAGCATCAGGAACACATGGGAGAGCAGGAGGATGGTGGCGAGTTTACTCAGTTGGTGGCGCGTGAGTTTCAAAATTGTTATCAGTGGTCTGAGCGAATCTCGGACTTTACAGCAACAACCTTTCGTATCTTGAGCAATTTTCGTATGTAGAGCCGTAAAATTTTTCGTATTAGCTTTGGTATCTTGAGTTTTTCGTAAGTTAAGCCTTTCATATCTCGAGGTACCACTGTATGGGTGCTTATTGACCATGAGCCCAAGGTGTTGATGCCTGATTACAAAAACTTGAATATGCATTATTGACCACTGAGACATATCCACTTTTTATGAGCCACTGAAGAATACACACCCCTAGGACCACCAGTACATGAACATTTGATACAGGAAACAGTTACTAAATCAGTTGTAAAGGACAACTGTTACTGAAGAATAATAGAAGAAAAGTGCCATTCTTTTTTAATTGTGCATGCTACACATTAAAATGTAATTATTTTGATTGCGAAACTTGAAAAGTATCAGAAACCTTACAAAACCACCCCATTTGAAATTAAGAATAGTATAGTAGTACAGACAATTTTCCCCTTTTGTATAATGTCATTAATATATATGTAGTAATAGTACTGTCTTCCATTATGTACTATACTTCCCTCAAACATAGTGTATACTATTCCATAAATGACAACATATTACTTGAAATATCTTAGGATTTAGTGCATTTGAAGGCAGGTCATGTGTAACTGAATGACTGGGAATGATTAGGTCAGTTTCTCAGGTTTTTTTTTAAATATTAAAATTAACATTGATTTTGTGTAACTAAATGATTGAGAATAAAATTGAGTCAATTTCTCTAAGTTTTTAAAAAGTATAAATAAATGTTGATTTTGTAATGATGTAATGAATATATGAATTACATTTGGTTCTTTGTCTCTTTCCAATTTCAGGAGTAATGTAAACATCTTGAAAGAAGCTGAACCAAGTAACCCACTGAAGCCCATTATGAACTGCTTTGGGTCTGGTGGTGCAGATGTTTTGGTTCCTCCAGCTGCTGCAAATAAAGCAGGAGGATCTGCAATGTTCAACATGGACTTCTCTTTCTTGGGAGCTGCTAATTCTAAAAAAAAGTCAGAAAATATTGGTGAGTAGCTGAAGGGTAGCATTTCTAATAATTTGGAGAAATTTTTATTGTAGTGTACAGAAAACTGGTGTTCCTTTGGAGTTTGGTTTGTAGCTGTTGACTTGCAATTATGACCCAACATTAATTATACATTTCAAGACACTGCACAAACTTCACCATGTCCTGTCAACTAATTGTGAAAGTACTGTATATATTGTTTTCAATCCAACACTTGTTGGAAACTGCATAACTTCTTGTAGCATTTCTATGAAATTTATTTCTTTCAACATGTTTCTTTTAAAAAAATATTTTTCCATTTTTTTGTATTGGTCCTTTCCAGTAGAAGCCTTTCTTTCATTGCAAACCTGTTGCTGTACATATAATTAGTCCTTTTGTGAGCCATGAAATTATCCCAAGTCTTGTAGTCCCTCAATAAAAAACAAAGAAAATGGTAGTTGGATGGTAGTATACTACTGTGCATGTCTGAATGGATCCCAGAGTCTCAGGCTGCTGGCACCATCTTTGTTTGTAGGTGTGTTTTTACACACATACAAATCCTGCAATGCACCCATATATTTAATTTAAATGCTGTCTTTACTGCATCATCTTTCTATTTAGTGTATTTTATACACTGCATTATCCTTAGGCAATACAGTGATTACTGTATTTTCCTCAATTTCCTAACCAACTTGGAAGTTGCTTTGCTAAGAAAGTGTAAAAGTACTGTGCATCACCTTTCCATTTTGGGTATTTTATACACTGCAATATCCTTAGGCAATATAGTGATTACTGTATTTTCCTCAATTTCCTAACTATTGTGGAAGGTGCTTTGCTAAGAAAGTACAAAAGTACTGTACTATCTAAACTTAACAAACTTCAGCTTACCACATTCCATGTCCCAAGTCCTGAAAAAAAAAATCATACAGGTGGTCCTCGGTTATCAGCAGGGGTTCCCTTCCTGGCCGGGCGCCATAAAGCAAAAATCGCCATTAAGCAAAGCATGAAAGTCTAAAGAAGTTAAACATACTTATGGCGCCTTATGGCACCAATAAGCAGTTATCGACGTCATAAGAGTGCCATAAGTGTCTCAACACCCTACGAGTGCCATAAGTATGTTTTACTCTCTTAGACTTTCATGCTTTGCTTAATGGAGATTTTCACTTTATTGTGTCCCTGATAACCGCTATGCATGCCAAAGCAGACGGGTGGCTTATGGCACCGATAACCAAATGTGGTGCCACATGAAACCTTATTTTTTAATGAATATTTTCGAAAACCACCATAAAACCGAAACTTCCCAGAGCGAAGCAGCCGATAACCGGGTACCACCTGTATTTTGTATAACTAATAGGATAATCTGTTTACTGCACTAGACACAGTGGATGCTGAAATGAATTCAGCCAATGCTTGCAGGTCAAAATCTATTAGCCTGGTTATCACTTTGCTGAAGTAATTATGTAATCCATCATTCCCTTCACTGTGATCTTTCTTTTCCTTGGTCATTTACCATACACTGTCTACAGCCTAAGTCCACAATTTGTTTCCAAATGCAATCTTTTTGTGTCTGGCTCGTATAAGTTGGTGTGGTGATTCTTCTATATTAAAAGTTTAAAAATGCAGTACACTTACATATTGTACTGGACTTTACTATTACTAACAGTGATTTTTATATTTACATTATGACAATCATTCTTAGTTCAAAAATGACAAAAATTTTAATCAGTGTACTTAGGAAGCAGACCCTCTCTCAAGCATACTTTATTTTTCATAGCTAACTAACCTGAGGTCTTAACAATAGGATAATTTGCAAGCGCTAGCTGGTAACTGGTAAAAAACAATCAAATATTGTAAGGAAGGAATCTGTGAGATCTGGCAACTCATGAGCGTACAAGGGGACAGCTGGTCAGAGACTACGCCCACACTCCATGACACGCTCAGTCTGTTCCCCAGCCCAGGAACTACAACAGAAGAGAGGGGCAGCTAGAGTTAGGCAGTAAAGCGTTAAGACCTCAGGTTTGTTAGCTATGAAAAGTACAAATTGATTAAAATTTGTCATTTGTTCATATGCAGAACAAAGATACAAGTATCCTAAACTGGCTGGAAGTTAACCCACCTAACCAGCCTTCCTAGAAGAACGAGTTCTAAAGAAGGTGGTCTAATGCTTGAGAGAAGATAGATAAACTGATATCTAACAACTCAGCCATCTGGGATGAAATACAATGATAAATGAGCAGATTCATTGCATCCACGGAACCAAAGAAAATTCTGACTGTTCATATAACAAACCATGTTAGCCACAGGGGTTTGTTACCACTCCTCACTCCCCCTTGCTAGAGAGAGAGAGGGGTATTTTGCTACTTAAGAGGTTTGATTATTTCAAAAACTTAGAGTAAAACAACTAACAGTATGGCTACCTTACTCACCTGTATCAGACCAGTCCAGCATATGAAGTGTCTATTCTTCAACCCGCCCGAAGGAAGAAGAAAGGAACAAAGAGAAAGAAAGAGACCAGCCTACTCATATATTCTCTCTTCCACACAATCATTATAGGTAAGATACAAACCGCCCTTTGAGGGGCACTGGGTGTGAGTTACACAACTTGTTGGGCAGCCACCACAGGACCCAAGGAAAACGTCTCCAAAGACCTGTGGGCAAAATCTCTTAGGTAAAAGGAAGTGAACATGGATTGATCCAACCAGGAACCAGCGCTCAAAATTCTATGAACAGAAAAGTTTTTCTTAAATGCCAAAGAAGAACTTATACCTCTGATGTCATATGCTCTAGTCTGCACAGACTCGGTGAGAGAACCATCAAGAGAAGGGTAAGCCTGCTTAATTGCCTCATGTATCCAGAATGAAATTGCGTTCTTGGAAACTCCTTTTCTGGATCAACCAGTTCTAACAAAAAGTCTATGACATCTAGGTCTTAGATGACAAGTCCTTTTAAGATGGCATCATAGGGCTCTGACAGGATAAAGCAAGAGCTCTTGTGGGTCGTTGTCTACAAAGTCATTCAGTGAAGTAATGGAAAAAAGAGGCAAATCTGTCATCATGCACCAAGGGATTCTGGGTCTTAGCCACAAGTTCCAGGACAAACTCAAAGGCTACAGACCCCCAAACCCTGGTATGTTTCACATCATAACACAGGTCATGAAGCTCCCCAACTCTTTTCAAAGAAGCCAAGGCCAGCAGGAAAACTGTCTTCAGCATCAGATCACTGTCTGATGATCGACGCAAGGGCTCGAATGGAGCTTGAGTGAGACTTCTCAGGACAAGCGAAACATCCCATGTGGGAGGTTTGAGTTCCCTTGGAGAACAGGTCTGTTCAAAACTTCTGAACAACAAGGAAATCTCCCAGGATGAAGAGATGTCCATGCCTTTCAGACATAACACCAAACCTAGTGCGACTCTGTAGCCCCTGATAGCAGAAACAGAAAGACCTTTCTCATCCCTGAGGAAGATAAAAAAATTTGCTATACACTGAACAGAGGCTTTGAGTGGAGAGAAACCCCGTGGACAACACCAATGACAGTAGACTGCCCATTTCCCCTGGTAAACTGCTGAAGAGGACTTCCTGAGGTAACTGGACATACGTCCCACTGCCTCCTGAGAAAAACCTCTCATTCGGAGGAGATACTTGATAGTCTCCATCCGTGAAGAGACTGGGATTCTACTGACTGGTGAAACCTTTTGACATGAGGTTGGTAAAGAAGTTGCCGCCACAGAGGAATCTCTCTTGGAACCTCTGACAGAAGCGCCAGAAGATCCGGGAACCACTCTGCTTGAGGCCACAGAGGAGCCACCAAAAATATCCTGAGATTTTGAGAACTCATTACCCTGTTCAGAACTTAACGAATCAGGCAAAATGGAGGGAAGGTGTACACCTCGAGGTTGTCCCAAGGGCGTTGGAAGGCATCCTCTGCCAGAACAAGAGGATTCGGGATCACTGAACAGCAAACTTCCAGCTTCCTGTTGAATTGAGTTGAGAAGAGGTCTAGCATAGGCCTTCCCCAAACCTGAAAAAGCCTGTTTGCCACAACCTGATGCAGAGACCACTCTGTGCCCAAGATTTGGTTCCGACAACTCATTCTGTCGGCGACCACATTCCTCTTGTCCGGAATGTACCTGGCAGAGAGCTCCAACCAGTTATCAATCGCCCACTGGTGTATCTCTACTGTCAACAAATGAAGGTGATGAGACACCAGGCCCCCCTGCTTGTTCACATAAGCGATCACTGTGGTGTTGTCGGACGTCAGAACCATCGAATGACCCTCTACTTTCTCCTGAAACTCCCTTAAACCCAGAAAAGCTGCCTTCAACTCCAAAATGTTGATGTGTAGTAGCTTGTCTTCCACACTCCAAATGCCTGACGTAAGGAGGTCTCCCATATGAGCACCCCAACCCAAGATGGAGGCATCTGAAAACGAGGAAGTCTGGAGGGGGAGAACGCAGAGGAATTCCCATTGAGAGATTCTGATGGTCTAACCACCAACGAAGGTCTTGCTTCATCTCTTCGGACAGAGGGACTCTCTGTAGAGGGGGACCTCCTGCGGGGACCAGAGAAGACAAAATCCCCAGAAGGAACTGCCACTGGTGAGCTGCCTGTTTGGGTTGTGACAGTCACTTGTTTACCATTAACCGCAACTTCTCTAACATCTGGTCTGACGGAAAAACCCTTGACGCTGCTGTATCTATATAACCATACCTAGGTAAAGTGCTTTCCGGCTGGGAACCAGATTTGACTTCTCTAGGTTTACCATTATGCCTAACTCCTGGCAAAACTGAAGAAGACAATCTCTGTCCTGAAGCAGTTTCTTCCTGGAGCTTGTTAATACCAGCTAGTCATCGAGGTACCTTAACAGGCGAAGCCCTTGAGCATGAGCCCATGTCGAGAAAAGGGCAAAGACCCTTGTGAACACCTAAGGAGTCGTGGTCAACCCGAAGCATAGGACCTTGAACTGATAGATCTGCTCTCCCAGAGTGAAGCAAGAAACTTTCTGGACAAAGGGTGAATAGGGATCTGGAAGTAAGCATCCTTTAAGTCTATTGACAGCGCAAGAAGTCGTTGTCCCATATCGCTGCCAACACTGTCCAAGGCATCTCCATCTTGAACCTTGTCTTCGTGACTAAGGTGGAAAGGACTATTACCATTCTCCAGTCGCCTGTCACTTTGGGTGCTAGGAAAATCCAACTATAAAACCCCAGAGAAGGACGCTTTACTTCTTCTATCGCACCCTTGTTCAGTATTTCCAACACTTCCTCCCGAAGAGCTACGAACTTCAGGGTATATGTCCAAATGAGAAGGGGTCTGTCCGAGATGGGGGTAGAGAAGTTTAATGGTAGATATCCCACCCACAGAACATCTACTACCCATTTCTCTGCTCCATACCTTTGCCACTTGGCCCACTAGGTACCCCACTACCCGTGGCAATGGAGGGGGAGATTGGAAGACCATTACAAAAGCTGAAATTTTAGTTAGAAGATTTAACACCTGTTGCTGAAGAGGAGGAGAAGGAGGAGGGCGTCACAAATGCGCCTCTGACTGAAGATACCACCTGATGTACTAACCTGTCTTTAGTATCTGCCCATTGTCGGTCGATCGTATCTTCTAATTCAATCCTCAGAAACAGAAACTGCAAATCAAGGAGATCCCCATTCACGAGAGCCGAAAAAGACTTAAGAGTCCACTGAACTCGCCACCTTGGACAGTGCCGCATCTCTCTTAGCCAGGAGGTGGTTGGCCCACAAGGTTGCACTAAGGTGGGCCAGGTATGAAATAGTTTTAGCACCGGAGTGTAACAGTCTAGTGAGTGAGGAAGAACTCACTATACCTCCCTCAGTCCTATCCGAAGCAATCCTGGCTATCGCAGTGGACCACAAGTCCAGCCAGGAGACTGTCTGGAAGATGGAAGCCACAGTATTCTCCATAGCCAAAGACTCTTGTGACAAATAGGAAGGACCTTCTGACCTAACCTGTTCCAGAGTTAGACCAGGCTTAAGATGGATCACATCTGGGTTAAGGTGAAGAGGCATCAAATGAACTACATTAGTGGAGTAGTGCTACTTATGCTGCACAAGAGGAGGAGGAAGAAACTTGGATGATCTACAAGAACATAGAGAGCCATCTTGGTCCAACACCAAAGAGTTCACACGTTGCAAGACGGACTGAGCGTGACCCCACAAGGAAAGCTTGTGCCCTACACTCAAGATTGTTGAACTCACGAAGGAGATCAACAACCTCTGCCAAGGAAGACATAAACTCTTGAATGTCTCCCTCCTCCTACTTCAGCAGAGGTGACCGACAACGCGAAGAAGAAGGCTTGGCAGTATCCCCCTCCTTCTGTAATAACACTGGTGAAGCTCCCTAGGAATCCTAGCATTCTGGTCATTATTGGTTCGAGTTAAGCTTTAAAACTCGAAGATCCTGAGACCAAAGCTTCCAGAACATTACCACGCAATGACACCTTGTACAGTCCCTGCTCGAACCATGTACATGATCACATAAAGGATCACGTACATGCATGTCAGGCTAAACATGTATGCATTTGCGGGAGGAATCACGTATGTGAACATGTGATGAGTCGAGTATATGTCTGTGAGATGCCAACAGAGCACGGTCCCGAGACAAGGAACATCGCCGAAGAGAGCTACCTGAAGGAGATTGACTCCTAAGGTTAAGGTCTCTTCCAGGAGAATGAGAAACTTGTCCATGGACCAGGGAAGCCTCACGTTCCCAACTGTCAACCTCCATCTTATCAAGCAAAGAATCCTTAGACAAAGCTTGAGCCACCTTTGTATCTGCAACCTTCGACCTCTTTTAATCGGCACCTTATCGTCCTTATGCCGACAAACTGGTACAGGAACAGATGAAGAGGGGTCACCTCCGATATCATCAGCACGTACATGCAAGAATGAATCACGTCTGTGTAAAGAAGATGTAGAAACACTTATTACTCTCAACACTCGTACTGTCATGAACACATACATGAGATGGAGAGACACAGCCGTTAAGGGAAGTCGACGATGCATTACTCGCATTTACAGGAGATCACAGCCATGTATTGAAGATGAGAATGCCTTCCTTCCATTATCTCCACTGCCAACCTCACGAACACGAACGTGTGAGGAAGAAACATGACCTTGTGGGGCAGATGGAGAAGCACTCCTCTCACTTGCACGAATATGGATGTGCATGGGTGAGACAGTCATGTGGGGCAAAGGGCGATGCACTCCTTTCACTCACAGATGACGATTGTAAAAAGTCTTTGATCCTCCAACGTCTGACACAATGGCGAGGCAGTGATGGAGAAGAAGCAGGAGAAGGAGTGAAACTCCTTTCTTTACAAGGTCTCTTACTAGCAGGAGGCGGGAAGAGACACCCCCCGTTTATGATTCTTCTTTGTAGATACAGCCTCTTGAAGAGTGCTTGAACCAATGTCTCAGATGACTCAACGGGAGAAGACGATGACGTCTTATCGGGAAGAGATGATGTCATAACTGGAGGATCAGAGGTCACTGCATCTGAGGTCATAGGCTGAGAGGACGCTGGGAGTGACGTCACAACATCTCTAAGACAGCGCTGGTTGATGGACTCACTGGCGGAGCCAATAAGGTGCAACCCCGGTGGAGCGTCAATGATGCCAAAGCAGCTCCACAAGGTGGCAGCACGTGAGAGCCAACGTAAAGGAGTCCTGGGGAGGCAGGACTGCTATAGGGGCTGATGGTTGGCTATGTGCCTCCAAGAAATGCGACAACAGTCCATCCTAGGAAGGTGACCCTGCAGAGCGAGCAATGCCTAAACAGCTGCCATCTTGGATTACCCCGTATCTGAAATTAAGAAATTAGATGGTGTAGCCTCCTCCCTTTTGGCAAGAGAATTAAAACTGAGGAAGACAGGGGCTACATTAAACATAACATCATCCTGGTGGTACTCCTGATACTTCCATCAACAAATCGATGGAAAGCAAATGAAGGAGACAGGGTATATTTGAACTAGCCACAGGGAGAGTGACCACAGGAGAGGGAGAAGTCGAATTGTCCAGTTGAGGAGAAGAAAAACCCTCCCAAGAAGGAAGAGTCGAAACTCTGTGATGTTCCCTCTTCTTGTAAAACTCTCCACTGCGACTTAGGCCAGGAACGGCATTCCAGGCAAGGATTAATAATCATATAATAATTAGCTCTACACATACCGCATGTTGAATGAGGATCTGTGACAGCGGCAGCCCAGCAGCACGAAATCATATGCCTGGGGCACATGTGTTTGACAAGGCCTTTGAAGACTGTGGAATCCATAATAACAGTAACAATCGTTTACACACAAACACACTGAAAAGAAAAGAACACGGGCACAAATCAACCAGCTTGGAAGGAGAGCAAAAGCAATAGCGTCTACTCTCCATGGCAGTTAAGGAAAGACTGAGTGCATCACGGAGTGTGGGAGCGGTCTCTGACCAGCTATCACCTCGTACGCGCAGGAGTTGCCAGATCTCACAGATTCCTTACTTACAATCTTTAGTTGTTTTCAACCGGTTACCAGCTAGGGCTTGGAAATTATCCTATTGTTAAGAATGAAGGTTTGTTCCCCATATGAACAATGAAATTTTCATTCTTTGTTCATCTTGTGAGCATGTTCTGAAACTGAACTCATATAGTAGGTTCTACATTAAGGGTAATAATTCTTCATTGTACAGGCAGTCCCCGGGTTACGACGGGTTCAGGTTGCGACGTTCCGAGGTTAAGGCGCTTCTCAATTGTATTCATCAGACATTATTTCCAGGGTTACGACGCATGTTCCAGGGTTACGACGCCTACAATGCTCATCTGGCAGATGAAATATTACACCAAAAATGCAAAATAATCAATATTTTAAGTTTTTTTTATGAAAAATGCAATAAGAATGCAGTTTACATAGTTTTCAATGCACCCAAAGCATTAAAAGTAAGGTTTTCTTAGGATTTTTTACAATGTTCCGGCTTACGACGATTTTTGGGTTACAACGCGTCTCAAGAACGGAACCCCCGTCGTAACCTGGGGACTGCCTGTACTTGTAACACAATATTTATAGTATATAACTATCAGTTTTGTTGCTCATGATTGTGCCTTGCTTTGTCCATCTTAAAAACGTGTTCTTAAATTCTACATCTGTGGTTTAAATAAGCATAACTGCTCCGAGTAGAATGTCTTGTGTCACAAAAGCCACCAGGGACTTCGATAAGCCTGGCATCAATGCCTTCAAGGTACCATTACTACAAAATTACTGTACATTATTCAGTAGGATATGATATCTTTTTTAAAAATAGTATTGATTTAGTTGCCTGAGTCTCTGTTCCCCACACATGCACTACTATGTGCTGACTGACTACAATTTTCTTTCTGTTAAAAATGTACTATACTGTCTGGAATAATTGTGGCATACAAAAGTGCTAATTTTAAATAACTGGTTTGTATGAACAAATTAATTTTGTATTTAAAGATTATATTTTTTTTTTTTGGTCAGTCAAGTAAAGTAATGAAATTCCTTCTACATCAAAATAGTACTTGAAATGGGTACTTTCATACATCTTTGTCATAGGTTAATTTAGGTAGAAGGAATTTAGGTAGAAGGAATTTGATGATCCTGTCTAATGGATGGTCTGGGGTACTTCACCAAAGCATTGACATTTGAAACTCAAGAGTTAAAAATTACTCATCTTGGTCCCTTATTATAACTGTTAGTATGTTGATACAGTATTCTTCCTTACACACCTAAACACCGTGATTCTTGTTGTTAATGCTCTAAACTTTTAAAAGTTTTATTTGGAGTTAGACAAACATAACTTGGACCATATATGGCAGAATATGTTACAGATTTGAATATGTAAGGGGGGGATGAAATTGTTTACTGTGTAGATTCAGTTTTTGTTTCTGTAAGACTGACCATTGTTTTGTGAAATAAATGAGTATGTATTTCACCATGCTCATGCGATACATTTTGTAGGTAGATTTCCGATACTGTCGTTTATCAAGTTCAGTAGTGAAGGGGCTTTTAATACAATAAGACAGTCTTTCATTGACACAATCATGCCATGTTTGAAATAGGATAATTTTGTCTGTCTATTCCATACTAATGAGAGTGCTTTCAGTCAAAGGTTCAACATATATACAGTATTTTAGTTTTTACTCAGACAAAATGTTTTACTTTTAAATGTTCTATTTTTTTATTATTATACCTGTATTTCAAAATTGTAAATGTTTAGTAATATCAAGGGACAGGACTGTCACATAACCATTTTCTTAAAACCACAGAGACCAATATATTTCTTATACTCTACATTATTCTAATTTTGCTATATTATTGATTAATTTACAAACCTTGTTTTTCTTTAAAAAATCTACTTTTCACCTATTATTATTTTCAAAACTGCTTGTCATTCATCACTTTCAATATACACCCATTTCATCTCTCTTTGCATGTTGCCTGCTGTGTTCCCCTCAAAAATGTTATTGTTATAATACAATTAAGTTTGTTCATACTTACCTGGCAGAATATATATATAGCTGTATTTTCTGAAGTCCGACAGAATTTAAAAATTCGCGGCACACGCATGTGCAGGCCAGGTGGTAGTACCCATTCCCGCCGCTGGGATGGCGGATATCAGGAACTATTCCCATTTTCTATTTCATATTTTATCAGTGCCACTGTCTCCTGAGGGGAGGTGGGTGGGCACTTTAATTATATATATCTGCCAGGTAAGTATGAACAAACTTAATTGTATTATAACAATAACATTTTGTTTCATGAAACTTACCTGACAGATATATATATAGCTGAATCCCACCTTCGGATGGTGGGAAAGAGACAGAATATGGATTTTTGGGAAACTAAATAAGTAGATGATATACATCTTGGTTCCTGACCTGTTAGCATAGCCGACTTCGTGATTACTGTCACCAAAGTCCTGCTTCTGCGTTACTAGAGTTGCCAGCGAGGTAGAGACTGTAATGCTGGTGCGCTCTAGATGATCTGTCACGGGGGCGTGACCACAATGTGACTAGACCATATGACCATACTTTTGAGAGGGCACCGAAGCTAAAACCACCACCTGACCTAACCTATCAAAGTTAGTTCCATAACTTCTAGGCTAAAGAGAAGGAACGCGCCTCAAGCGACCAACCTTCAAAGTTAAAAGCACACCTATCCCTTTTCTATAGGATAGGATTCGTGTTGCCTCTTGCACCCAATAATATATCTACGGATATGTATGGTCCTAGCGACTTACGGATCTGAAATGTCGTCTTCACATCCCGTCGGGAGTGTGAAGCGAACACAGAGTTGCTTCGCTAAAGCGTGGCAACTCAGGATGTTACTTGAGTGTCATGCTCTGTTGAAATGCTTCCGAGGGCCGCGCCCTCACCCTCTTGAGCATTCATATTAAGAAAAAATCTCAAAATCTTTATGCAAACATAATGAATGAGACCTCTTAAAAGAACTCCTTGGCTATAATGCCAGGGTGTTCGTGGACATGAACCAGTCTGGTCTTTTTAACGGAACACCGCAGATTGTCGGGAGTGGTGAAGCGAACCCAGAGTGCTTCGCAAAAGCGTGGCACTCAGGATGTTTTTACTGAGTGTCCTGCTCTGTTGAAATGCTTCCGAGGCCAGCGCCCTCACCTCTTGAGCATTGATATTAAGAAAAAATCTCAAATCTTTATGCAAACATAATGAATGAGACCTCTTAAAAGAACTCCTTGGCTATCATGCCAGGGTGTTCTTGGACATGAACTAGTCTGGTCTTTTTACGAACACCGCAGATTGTCTGTTGACCTTGACTTTCTATAGTTTTATCAAGATAAAACTTGAGAGACCCTACAGGGCACAGGAATCTCTAGCTGCCCTTGCCCAATAATTTGTGCCATACCCTTGGTCTCCAAGCCTTCGGGTCAATGTCAGACAGGTTTTCGTTCTTATCAAGAACGGAGGCTTAGCGGACAGACCGCATTATGTCCTTTAAAGCCAAAAACCCTCTGATGATGGCTAAAACCTCACTAACCCTCCTTGCCGTGGCTAAAGCGTTAGAATATTAGCCTTTCTGGTCACGTGTATTAAGTTCGCAGAAAGGATAGGTTCGAAATGCTTTTGGCATCAGAAACTCAGACTACGTCTAAGTTCCATGCCGGAACCTTTGATCCAGAGAATACAAGATCTCCACAGACCTCAAAGATCGTGAAGCTTTGTTGTTTGACAGAACCGAATCTCTGAGCCTAGAGGCCGTCAACAACATATTTGCATATTCTACAACAGTTAGGACTTCTATCTTATCTCATACTTCATACGGAAAGATAGAACCATAACGAAATTCACAGAGGTGGAGGTGGAGGAACAGTCATTTCCCTTCACTATCTCCAGAAACGGCCCCCTCCGATTGAGAACTGAAAATAGGCAGCACTGCTTTGCCTTGGCCAAGAGACTGCCATTAATCTTGAAGATCTTATCGCTTCTCGATAGTCTGAACGCTTTCAGACTCAGAGAGGAGAGATATTAGATACTTCACTAAGTGACGATGTTTGATTACACCGATTCTCTCGGGAAGGGTCTTTGGAAATTCTCTGAATTAACCTGACCTCTGTGAATCCAACCTCTTAGAGGCCAACATGTGGCGACTAAAGCTAATCCTCTAGGATCATGAATAAGGGAACAACTTAAGAGGAAGCTCCTTCGTCTTCAATATTACGAAAAACTTAACGAAAGGACTCCCTCAGTCTCTCCTCACTTTCGACATACTTCTAAGTGAGGATTACTCAGACGTCAGTAGTTGTTGCCTTCGATCGAGAAGACCCCCACGGACGTGCACTAGATTAACGAACCTATTGAGGATCGTTACGTTCCGTGCCCAAGCCCATAACCAATTCTCTCTTCTCGAGCTATGAGAGAGCTGAGAAATTATCCGAGATGATTTGGGCCACCTCGATCCAACCTCACCCTTCGAGGAACTGGAAAGCCGACTAATTTGGTCTTCCAATTCTTTCAGACAATGTGCCAGAACATCTGTTCTCTGTTCGGATGTCTGGCACCCTCTCGCTATCACCTGAGGTGATCCTCAAGCCGTTGAAAGAGTTAGAATTACAAGATCTTTGATGTTATTCCAATTTCTTCGTGAGGAAAATTTGTAGAGGTCTGAATTGCTGTTTATTCAGGGAAAACAAGCTTCTCCAGCGAGGAAATGGTCCCCAGCAAACTCATCCATTCCCTCACTCAGCCTGCTCCTTCCTAAATAAGGCTGCGCTTTGCATAAGCAGGAGAGCATTATTATAGTGCTATGCCGCAGTAGATTCGTACAGAATGGTTACCGTGCTGGTAAAACCCGCACCTAACAAGTATAAGAGATATCTTGTTGAAATTTTCTAAGTAAACGGCAGGTATGATCATTCAAGATTACTAGAAATTTCCTCAACCCGAGGCTAAATCCATGATTGTAGGGCAAAGAGACGGTTTATTAAGCCATTCCCGCAAGGGAGAGAGACGTAACCAACCGGGCATGACACCGAGCTAGCCGGTACTGCGTAGATCACAGTAACAGCAGCCTTGATCATCGTCTCGCACTATATGCCTGAGTTGCCAGCTACTCCTTTTACGAAGGGATAGGTATGAAATTATCGAGCCAAAGGAAACTCTCAAGCAAGGCATATTTAAACGAAACAAAATTCGCTAAATACAGAAGCTGAGTTGATGTTGCAGTTCAATTAGAATACTTCTCGTCTAAGTCGCAATCCGTAGAATAACTAGGATATGCGCCTACCCCTCGGACAATTCAACTGCTTAGTAGAATCATGTCGCGAGGTTAATATACGTAGTAATATTATAGTATTCTGAACAACGATCTCCATCCTAAATTCTTTCCTTAAAGAAAACAAAATAAGGATTGGAGATCGACCACCTTCGATCTCTATCAAAAAGAGTGAAGGAGAAGTCTTCCTCGAAGGAAAGCTTCAATGGAGAACAGAATACTATCTGCCTGAGTTGCCAGCTACTCCCTTTACGAAGGAATAGGTATGATATTATCGAGCAAAAGGAAACTCTCAAGCAGGCCTATTTAAACGAAACAGAATTCGCTAAATACAGAAGCTGAGTTGGTGTTGTCGTAACAATACCTGAAGAGTTGTTCTTACTCCGAAAAACTCTTGGAAGGTTGAAGGGAGTGTCAAATAAATACATTAGAACAACAGTTCCTTCGGCTTCTATCCGCAGAGGTAAATACGATATGCGTATATGACTCGACCCATGCGTTAGCAAAATGACGCAAAGAATAAACTACGTATGTAGTAATTTGAACATCGAATTCTCTACTACATCTTTCCTGGACGAGGAAGAGAGAAAGAAAGGAAAACGACTGTCCACGTTCGGTTCTGAAAATGAATGAGAGCTCTTCCGAATTTGTTACTTATCCGCTTAAAGCGATAAAATGTTATGAAGATCTTTGTCAATGAGAACTAACCATTTACATGACAGAAAGTAATCCAGAATTCGAGCATATTAGTTTTCCCGATTCCCGCAGAAATCGAGGAAGGGGCAGGATTCCTGATTAGAGACTGGGCTACGACAGGAAGGACCTTAATGTTCCCCTTCGGCAGCGCAATCCCGAAAGCAGACGAGGCGTTTTATGACACCGAAATCTGCTTACAGTTTTCCTGGAATTCATCAAGTGATGGATTCTATTGAACCGCTCCTTCGTAGAAAGCGAAGTAGACATCTTGACGAGACCAAACTCCTTCCTCTACTTCGACGACGCCCTCTTGAAGAGCGTTCTTGCAGGAATCCTGCGAACGTCTTGATGCGTAGGACGCCTATCGTTCTGAAGAACGTCCTGGCAAGTGCTCTACCGAGCGTCATGACGTGTAGGATGCCGAGGGCCGTCTTCAAAAAGCCCCGTCCCCCACGCTAGCGTCCCTTGGGTCGACGCCGGTCCCTCAGCGTAAGGCCGTTCCCTGGCGAGCGTACCCCTCGCTATAGCCGTTTCCCCCCCACCTGGGCGACCGACGTTCCCTCGCCTAGCGGTCCTTGCCGAGTTCCCAACCCCCCGAAGGCGTCCCTGGCGAATGTCCACAAAAGCGTCATGCTGAGCGTCCTCAAAAGCGTGCTGGAAAGCGTCCTGCTGAGCGTCCTCAAAAGCCTTCCTGCCGAGCGTCCTCAAAAGCCGTCCTGCTTAGCGTCCTGGAAAGCGTCCAGCTACGAGAGTGTCTGAGCAGAGAACACCAAGTCTTCTGAACGACGTTTCAGAGAGGACTCGTTGAGCGCCTTGATGCATGCAAGGCCCGCCAAGAGGCGTCCTGGCGAGCGACCTTGCCAACATCTCAATGTTTATGACGAACGCGTTTTGCGTATGACATTGAATATTTTTAAGGGACGTCCTCATGCGAGTCTCCATGGAGAGCCCGCACGCTGCTCCTGAAGAGTGTGAACACTAAAGGAAGACGTATGGCTTTCGTCTTCCGCAAGGTGCTTGCCGAGCGTCCTGGAGAATGTCTCTACTTATAGGACGTCGAGCACCTCCAAAAGCTTCCTCACGTCTAAATTGCCCTTCTTATGCCGACCAGAGACATAAGTTGTTTGACTGTGCAAAGCAGCTTGCCGGCCGTCAAACTTATCAGCTTGCTTTATCGAAGTAAAGCGAACGTTACATAACGTATACGGAGCGCAATGAGGAGAGGAGACGAATACTGAGTTGCTCCTCCAAAAGGTGGAATCAAGAATGTCCTTGATTACCAAATTCTTTTGGAATGCTAGCGAGGTTGAAACAGCTCTAACTTCATGAGCGTTCACTCGCAGGAGGCTCAAATCACTCTTCTGGCAAGATGAATGAACCTCCTTAATAATGTATAAGTGATATATACAGAAGCGTTCACAATCGCAGGAGGCTCAAATCACTCTTCTGGCAAGATGAATGAGCCTCCTTAATAATGTATACATGATGTATACATGAGCGGTCACTCGCAGGAGGCTCAAATCACTCTTCTGGCAATGATGAATGAGCCTCCTTAATAATGTATAAATGATATATACATGAGCGTTCTCGCAGGAGGCTCAAATCACTCTTCTGGTAAGATGAATGAGCCTCCTTAAAATGTCCCTTAGGAAAAGAGCCAGTGCATTCCTTCTAAAAGGGAAAATGTGGTCTCTTTACTCTCTCATCCTCTCGTGACGAGAGAGAGGACGAGAAGCGTCCTCTTCTCTAAAGCTTCTTTAGGGGGCGCGAGTCCTTCCGAGAACTCCAACCCCTGTGTGGGGAGGACGCCTCGGAGGACGAGAAGCAATCTTTCAAGATTCGCGCACGTGCACGATCTTTAGCAGACCTGGGAAGAGTCAACAGGTTCTGCCGAAGGGACGCCAGATCGGTGGGGACCCCCGTAACCCTCTTGCGGGCTTTCGACATGCCCTCTCCCTGAGTCCTGGGAGTCCGACAGAGGTCCAGGCCTAGAGGCATTATGGGGCCGATCTGACGCCCCCTCCACAACACAAGGGGGCACTACCACTTCCACAAAAACACTGGTTGGAGAGCGAGCACTTTAGTCTAAGATTACTTGATGTAATCCTTTAGCAGACACTTATTCTAGGCTCGTAAGCCATACCACAGGGTTAGGCAAAATAAAATCTACAGGAGGTTAGAAGGTTCATTATTTCTAACTTCTGTTTACTGTGGAGGAAAACTCCGTGATTCTAACACGCTCTAAAATGCGTAATTGAAAAATCCTCCTTCTTCCGTAATCAGTCACACATTACACTAATTACCTTATGCAAAGAAAACATGTAAACGTCATATATACTATGCGAGTGTCTACCGAAAGTTACGGTAGCCTCACCTTACCATGCAGACAACAAAGTCTGAAACTAGGCTAACTAGCTTCAGACATCAAATGCAATGAAAAAATTTACGATAGCGTATGCCTAGCCACAAATCCAAGTTAATAATCGAAAGAATAATTAGGATACTTAAGTGGCTAATGAAGTTTTCAAAATCCTAGGCGGAGGTCTGTAAACAGTTTGTTTACCGACCGGCGACAGAAAAAAATATGAATAGAAAATGGGAATAGTTCCTGATATCCGCCTCCCAGCGGCGGGAATGGGTACTACCACCTGGCCGCCCACTGCGTGTGCCGCGAATTTTTAAATTCTGTCGGACTTCAGAAAATACAGATTATAGATATCTGTCAGGTAAGTTTCATGAACAAAAGATATTGTATATTTGCTAGTGAATTGCACTACCTTTGTCATGAGGCATTGTTCATCTTATGTAGATTTAAGTTCATTCCTGTAGATATTTTTCAGTTAGGACTAATGGTCCCACTTTACTTAGACTAATGGCACCATTTTACCTTCATAATCTTGTAAATGTTAATTAGTATAGTATTTACAGGTCTACTCTATATTAACATATATATGCTTTTTTTTTTGTTAGGTACTAGATGTGGTAGGTTACAATGACCAATTTTTAGTGAAGCTGCTTTGCTAGTTGAAAATTCAGAAAAGGAGAATCAGACAAAACTGGGCTTCTTAATGGTTGTGCTTTACTTGAGTAGCAAATTGAAAATTTTGCATTTATATCTACTGTATATTATTGTATTAATTTGGAGGATGAGACTTCTTTATTGGTATTTTCCCAGCTTTTCAGGATTAATGATCAAGTTAAAATTTTGTACAGCACCTCACTTACAGTAGCTATCATTGTAGTACTTCCTGTATACTAACAGCATAGTATTCAAGTAGATGAAAATGGTCAAAGAAAGCAACAGAAGTATATATTGGAATCCATGTCGAATTGTGTAACAAAATAAAGGAATAATAATGCATCTTACCATGAATGTGTGATTTACAGTAAGTTTGAAAATAAGGCATGCTTGTCAAATATCTGCTAATCATAAATCTTGTTCTAAATATTCCAGAGTTTGTAATAACTCCCTTTTCTTGTGGTATGTAATTAATTTGTGGTTTCATTTTACTCTCTATTGTAGGCTTTAACATGTTTAATGATGACAGTTTGTTCCATTAATCTAATTTCATACAAGTGAACTAAATTATTTTACATGTGACTATGTACCAGATATAAGTATGTTTTGATTCTATTGCTGTTTCTGTTTAATGAATGCATTGGATGTACTACTTGGTACTTTTATTATAGAATATGTGTTAATGCCCCTTCCTAATGCTGCCAATAAGTTTATTTATATGATATAATCTGACTCATCTTTTTGTATGTACGTACTGTATTGTCTATTTATCTAAAGACACGGTTCAAGTTTATGTGCATTAATAATATCAGTATTTTAAACATTTAATTAATTTATTTTTTTAATGGTTGCAGCTTGTGCTAGCTGTTACAACAAGATTTTAAAACTAGTCATATTTTTCATTACTATTTTTCCTTTATAAAATTCAGCCGTTGTGCATTATTTTAACAAGTTTGGTAAGGAAAATTTTATACCAGTCAAATTTTATAATTATCAAGAAAGTTCTTTAAAAAGTTACTGAAAAGTATGATTCATGGAAAAATTAATAGGTTTTGATTATTCAATTTATTTAACGAAAATTCATATACGTCCAGTGCTTTATCTAATACTGAATACATATGCTACTGGCACAGTATTAAAATAACTTTTAGGTATGGTTCATAATTTTTAATTACTTTTTCTGAAAAATATCCCGTCGTCCTTATCCAGCACTTGAATAGGTTACTCTGGTTTTCATTTAAAAGTTGTAGAGTCAAATGTTTTGTTCATTATGTATAGTAACACAATGCTGTACAGTATTTATAACTACTTGACCCTAATTCCATATTTGGAATGGACAGCCTCAATCAGTTTTACAAAATTTTCTGCAACAAAACAGAAACTTATGGTACTTTTCCCTGAAGATTGTTTACAAAAAGTTTAGAAAATGGTTGAAACCTAGATGCTTAAGTTTTGCTTGAAAAATTTACTCTGATATATATCTTGAGGTACAGTATAACCCAGCAAATCACTTTAGCAAACATGTATTAGTTATTAGCAGATTTATGAATGACACCAGTGTTAATGTTTGACAGAAATTATTGCATGTTTTCTGTGCTCCTACATGCTATTGGTTTATTGTTTCTGTTGCAATATTAGATGTCTTGCTACTGTGTTGAGGTGTCTTATGGTACCGTACTCTGAATGCAATTATTTCTATTCGTTTTGGGACTCGCAGGGCTCCTGACAGAACTTATGTTCTTGATTTAAGACTTCTGGAATAACTTTATGGCTGTTGATATCAATGATAAAATATATGGGCTATGAAATTTACCCATCAGATTTTGTGCCTGGCTCCTTTATGGTAATTTTATTTATCAAATCTCACATTGGCTCCTCAGAAGCAATTTAAGGACACTGGCAAAGGTGGGAAATAAATCTTTTTCTATGACAGTGATATTTACATTTGTTCTAAGGGTTTCTGGATTTTTAAATGGATATTCCCCATTTTATACCCTCTTATGCCATCAACTTTTTAAAAATGATATTGTTATGATACAATAAAGTTTCATACATACTTACCTGGCAGATATATACATAGCTATCGACTCCGTCGTCCCCGACAGAAATTCGAATTTCGCGGCACACGCTACAGGTAGTCAGGTGAGCTACCTGCCTGCCGCTGGGTGGCAGGACTAGGAACTATCCCCGTTTTCTAATCAGATTCTCTCTTCCACCTGTCTCCTGCGGGAGGCTGGGTGGGTGGGTCTTTAATTGTATATATCTGCCAGGTAAGTATGTATGAAACTTTATTGTATCATAACAATATCATTTTCATACATTCAACTTACCTGTCAGATATATACATAGCTGATTGACACCCTTTGGTGGAGGGCAAGAGACAGCTAATTACTGACTAGACAGGTAAACAACATATGTTGTAGGTATTTATAGACCTTAGTTCCTCTGTGTTTCTAGACGAAGGATTGACTTCCTAGCTATTGCATAGGAGTCTGCTTCATCTCAAGAGCCTTAGCGAGATAGTGATCTGTGGCCAAGAGTTCTTGTGGATCTGTCGATGGGGTCTCTTCCACTTACTCGACAGAAACCTAACTGGCGTTTGTCAATGGGAGCACATCCGCTTATATGACAACACGCACTTATTTAAGGAGCGCAACACCGATCCCGATCACTCGTTCCTAACATGAGGGTTCGCGCTAAATTGAAAGAGAGTTATCCCCCAACCTCCTTTCAAACCTCCAATAAAAAATCATTGAGTTAAAATAAATTCAACATCATTATTAAAGGCATCAGTTGGGGTCTTCGGCTCCTTATCCCAGCAACGTATCCGCTGATACTTATAAAAACCAAGAGAGAAAGAATCTCTCCCCCCCGTAGGTTTTTTTTAACTTGAAGTCCTTCGTGTAATGAGCAGTCAACACATTATTGTTAAACATCTCTGTATTTTTATGTTAAAGCTAATATGTCTTCCTGACATATTGTTACGAAAAGAACAAGAATTTGCAAAAGCCTCGCACTTCATGAGCTTTTTAAATTCTCAGCTGTTTGAAGGTATCATCAAGTCACTTATGAAGTGCTTTAGAGATCACCATTGTTTCAAAGAAGACTAGGACTTTTCTTTGAACTGGATCTCATCTGGATGAAGCCTAACGCCTGGCTTGCGCGAGGAGTATCTGTTAGAATATCCTGGCGCCTGACAGTCGTAAAACTCTTTGAATACTCCTGCCGTCTGGAAGGCGCATCTCGCTCCAAATACTCCTGGCGCCTGTTAGGAGTATTAAGCTCAGAATACTCCTGGCGCCTGGCAGGAGTATCGCGCTTCGAATACTCCTGGCGCCTGGCAGGAGTATCGCGCTTCGAATACTCCTGGCGCTTGGCAGGAGTATCGCGCTTCGAATACTCCTGGCACCTGGCAGGAGTATCGCGCTTCGAATACTCCTGGCGCCTGTTAGGAGTATTAAGCTCAGAATACTCCTGGCGCCTGGCAGGAGTATCGCGCTCCGAATACTCCTGGCGCCTGGGAGGAGTATCGCGATCGGAATACTCCTCGTCCTCTGAATACTCCTGGCGCCTGGCAGGAGTATCGCTCTCCGAATACTCCTGGCGCCTGGGAGGAGTATCGTGCTCGGAATACTCCTGGCGCCTGGCAGAAGTATCGCTTTCCTAGGAGGAGCATCGTGATCGGAATACTCCTGGCGCCTGGTAGGAGTATCACGTTCCGAATACTCCTGGCGCCCTGGGAGGAGTATCGTGCTCATCGAATACTCCTGGTGCTTGGCAGGAGTATCGCGTTCCGAATACTCCTGGCGCCTGTTAGGAGTATTAAGCTCAGAATACTCCTGGCGCGGTTGGTAGGCACATCGCGCTTCGAATACTCCTGGCGCCTGGTAGGAGTAAAAAAGTCTAGAATACTCCTGGCTCCTGGGAGGAGTAGCGAGGTCAGAGTACTCAAGGCGCCTGGCAGGAGGTATCTCTTCCCGAATACTCCTGACCTATGGAAGGCGCCATCTAGTTTCCGAATACTCCTGTGGCTTGGTAGGAGTAGCGCTCATGGAATGGCCTTTCGAATGGCAAGTATATTGCGCTTAGCGGGCGCTATACTCCTATCAGGAGTTCTCTCTTTCTCCAGTTGGCTCTTGTTGCTTGGATGAAGATCTTGGCCTAGAACGATCTACAGTAAAGTCAGGCTCTTTGCGCCTACTTGGCGCCTGGCTCCTAGTTGCGCCAGACGCTTGGCAGGAGTTACTTCCTTTCCCACGTCTCGCCTGCCTAACGCATCGCTCCCCCCAGAGATGGCCGCTTGTGCGACAACTCCCCTGTAGGGTTCGTCGCGCCCGACAGGAGATCGGTATTTGGATCTCTTAATCAGAAGTCTGTCATCCTTTTTACGAGTAGGATCCTTAGAAAGTACTCCTACCAAAGACGCTAATTGCTCCTTGCCATTCATCACAATTTAGTCCGCTCCATCAGTAAGACAATAGGAAATCTCAAAAGTCCAAGAGACAAGTCTTCCTCCGAGGAGGATCATTATTGCATACTTCCGTTGCTAACGAGTTCTCCTCCTACATGTTGATGAGTTTTCTCGTTGCAGAAGCTTCCCTATCCTTGCCCGAAGGAAGGGAAGGAGCTTGGAATTTAAAGAGATTCTGAGCTGAAATTGGTTGATTTCTAGCTCTTGAATGTATCTCTCTGAACCTTTTGGGAAGTAGTTTGAGCCCTTCTCGCGTTCCAAAGACTCTGTCAGTAAACGTTTAAACCTTTTCTTCTTCTGTAGATGACAATGTCACTACATTACCCGGACAACGAAACCTCTATCTAAAAGCGTTGATCCAGGAATAAAAGGCTTTAGTTCTCTTGCCAAACATACTATGCTGGCCAGAACCCATTGCCGAGTCGTCATAGAATTTGATTCCAGATTCTAAAGCCCAAAATTTCACTTGTCCTTTGATCGTTTAGGAGCAGAGAAACATTTGATTAGGAGCAGTTCCATCGTTGTCGGAACACGGAATCTGAGGCCCAAATTAGGATCCCATTCTAAGTATAAGCTCTCTTACTCTTATCGTATAGAGGTATTGATAAGATCCCGAAGATCTTAATTCTCTACTATCTCTAATATTCTTTGTCTAGACAGAATATATCTTTTCACTATGTTCATTGATAGCATAAATTACCAAGGTGATTCTTCCCTCTGAAAGGGAAGAAAACCATTATGTGGTTCACAGAGGTAGCGGAAGAGGACAGTTTCCCCTTTCTATCTAGCACGATCTGCAGCAACTCTATGTCTTTAAACATATTTAAAGGAATTATCAAGCTTCCCTTGAAAAATCCTCTCATTCATATACTTCTGGTCAAGTCCCCCCCCTGCACGCAGACAGACTCAGAGTGAATAGGTTTTTCAGGTCAATATTTATAATAGATTCCGATCAAATCTCTTAGAAAAACCTTCCGACACATGCTGAAAGAAGAAACTGCCTTTTCTGTGAATCCAACCTTTTATTGCCAAAATGATGCATTCATCTTCTTCCTTAGACGCCCATTTATTTTAATATGTGTTAAGAATATATACAACTAGGGGAAAAAAAAAAAAGACTAAAGTTTATTCCCCTATTTAATTTAAAGATGGCGTATCTTGCTACCTCTCTTGTTTCGAGGAAAAGGAAGCAATCTATAAGAAGGTCGTTCATCCTCTGCCTTGCGAAGATATCTGTGAATATTTTCCGCAGGGTCTGACAACTCTTTCCAATGAATGTTAAATCGTGCTCTGCCGAATTAAAATTCTTTATAATCCTATCACATTGTGGTAAACAGCATTCATCTAGGAAACTCTTGTAAGGATAGTAGGAACGCTGTAATTAACCACGGTGTGTGCATAAGGCTTAAGCGTATCGTTATCTTAAGGTGAATTTCCTACTACATTCTTTCCTCGCCGAGGCAGAGAGATATCCTAGCAAAACGAATACGATGTTATTCATGTTTTGCCTAAAAAATCCCCTCAATTCGTGGTTAAGTCCCTGATTATGTATGGGAATATACGGTGAAGCATTCGATCCTTTAGAGAGAAAGATGTAACCAACCGTTCACGACCGAGGAACCGGATGGTACTAGATTGGCTCACAATTACAGCCGTGTCGTTCACTGCCTGGCTGCCTTCATTCTGAGTTGCCAGTTACTCCCTTCAATGAATGGATATAATAAAATTATTCTCGAGTCTAAGAAAGCTCTCAATAATGCAAATTTAGGCAAACAACCTTGTTAAATACCGAGGCTGAATAGGTATTGTCGTAACAAACCTTTTAAGCGAAGTCTTTACTAGGAAAATCCTGTAAGGATATAGACAATTCCGTAGCGAACCAGAAAGGCAACTATGGTATGCGTATTATGACTTGTCATTCAGTAGTCATATACAGCAAGCCTTCTACGACACTCTTTCCTTTCCGACATGCAGAGAAAGAATAGAAATCTTACTCTCTTCGTTCATTTCGTCAATAATCCCGAATGAGTATTAGTCGAAAGATATTGCAAATGACAACCGAGGATCGAAGAGAATCTCTCCAGCTTTTATTATCTTGGAGATAAGTCCGTATTTTACGCCTTTCTTATCTGGAAGAGCCTCTAATCAATGAATGAGAGCTCGTACGAAATCTTGTTCAACTTCCAAACGATTGCCCCTCTTTCTGTAAATGGTTGGTTGCAATCTATTTTAGAAGGAGGATGATTTTAATATCCTCTTACTAATACTGAACTAATTCTCACAATTCTGCTCTATCTTCCATTCCTCAATTTGGGGCAAGATTGAGCACCGAAGGAGAGCGCTTCCTTTCGAAAGGTGAAGGGCTATTCGCAGTACCGACTCTAACCTGACAAGGGCTACGGCAGCCTGTGCTACATCTGAGTCCCTGCCTGGAAAAAACCGAACTTGCTCTTGCCTTTATTGCATTAAGACGATCCTGACAAGGGCAACGGCCGCCTGCGCGACAACTCCCGTCCCTATCAGGAGAAGCCCTCGAATGTCTTTCACCCTTCGCCTGGAAGACTCTCGGTTTGTCAGGCTCTTCTTGTAGGAGAAAGTGTCTGGCGCTAAGCAGGAGTATCTTGCCTAGAATACTCCTGGCGCCTGGTAGGAGTATCACGTTCCGAATACTCCTGGCGCCTGGGAGGAGTATCGTGCTCGTCGGAATACTCCTGGTGCTTGCAGGAGTATCGCGTTTCGAATACTCCTGGCGCCTGGAGGAGTATCGTGATCAGAATACTCCTGGATCCTAGAAGACGTATCGCCCTTGGAAAGTTTTCCTTGTTGGAAAGTTCCGAGCATCTGAAAGGCGATCCTCGCCTGGAAAGTTCTGTACGTCTGGAGGTTATTCGAATCTGGAATCTTCCGCCTTCTGGAAGATCCTGTGTGCGGAAGGTTCCGATCTCTTGTATATTTGTTCTTGCTTAAAATTCGACAATACTTCCATTTTCGACATAGCCCTCCCTTTCTCTCAGAATAGATATATTTTCATATACTTCTCCTTTCTCCGTCTCTTCTGAGGTTCCGATAGCCAGACGAGATTATCTTGCATCTTCATTTAATCTACGCCGTTGAATATTTTACTCCTTATTCGTCAAGACGATAATAAAAAGGGGACACATTGAATTAGGATGCCTTTCCAATGGCTATCCCTGGCAGTCTGGGACGTTCTACAGAACCTGCCGAGGGGACGCCTGAACGGTGGTTCTCCATAACCTCCGTACGGCTTTCGACATTCCTTCTCCTCCGGGCCAGGGAGCTTGGAAGAGGTCTAGGCCTGGGAGCGAGACAGAGCCGATCAGACGCACCCTCTATTGCAATGGGGAACACTATAATCACTTCTTACCTTATAATAGCTCGTATCTTGAGCCACATTCCTTTATCTTCAAATTGCAAATGAATTTGTAGTTTCTGTGAAGTAAGAAGGTGATGAGGAAACAACACTACTAGTACTGTTAATATTCTAACTGCTTGTCAGAACGAGGGCTATTAAAGCTTCTACAGAAAGCATATCTAGTTCTATGTTTTCTGACTTCCTCAAATAGGAAGTTACCTTATTTTCCTCATCAAATTCCTAACATTTATTACACTTTATCAATGAATATTTATATTTCCCTTTCTTGCAAACTATGTAATTGTCTACCGAAAACTTCGGTAGTTACACATACTCTATTCTTCGAAAACTTCGAAGTTAATTCATTAAAAGTTATTAACAAGTTATCAAAAAGTTATTAAAAACGTATGCCAAACCACCGATTACCAGTAACTTGCCCTTAAAAGTAAAAGGTCGGCCCAGAAGATCGATGGCGATGAAACACGAAAATCAAATCAGGAGGGAAAGCAAACATATGTTTACCTTCCCAGCGACAGAGAGAATCTGATTAGAAAACGGGGATAGTTCCTAGTCCTGCCACCCAGCGGCAGGCAGGTAGATCACCTGACCTACCTGTAGCGTGTGCCGCGAAATTCGAATTTCTGTCGGGGACGACGGAGTCGATAGCTATGTATATATCTGACAGGTAAGTTGAATGTATGAAATTGTTTATTTAATTTTTATGTTCTTTTAACCGTATCTTTCTCTTAATTGTTAATCATTTGTAACATTACACAACCAGCATGAAGTTTGAATCATAGCAAATACAAAATACTGTACAGTTATTTGGATATAGGAATGGAGATATGTAGAAATAAAAACATATTGCCACTGATATATTTCCTTTGCTTTTTCAAAAATCTCTGCTCATTTCCGGCTTACTTTCTCATAGCTGTCATCCAAATAAGTTTGGGTATTCAAACTCTTCCAGTGGCCCCAAGAACCCAGATACAGCATTGCTCACTTTTTCCCCCAGGGTTGTGCAAATAGCAGGTCCAAGCCATCTTTATCTCACCTTTATTATTACCTCTACAAATGGAACTTCCTCCATGATTTCCATTATGGTATAATTTTCTAAATCTATCCTTTTCCATGACTCCTGATATTCTCCTCTGACTCCTGATATTCTTTTCAAAGCTATACTTCTTAATTAACTCCATCTTCATCTCCATAGAAAGCATCCTCTTCTTTCCGTGAACTTCAGCAACATTCTTGGGACCCATGGCTAATTAAGTTAATTAAGTTCACACACAACACGATAAAGTATACAAGTATAAAAGAAAGCGAAATCACTAGCATGAATTTACGTTAACAAATGAAATCTATG
>NC_087218.1:66382091-66397514 GCF_015104395.2 Macrobrachium nipponense | reverse complement strand
AAATGAAATCTATGTGAATGAGCGAATTCCACGCGCATACGATAACGCTGATGTGACGAAATGGTCGAAGGACGCCTTTACATAGAGGGATGATGGGACAGATGCTGACCAATAGGAGAGCAGGATGTTACGGTGGTGATTAGCATCAGGAACCAATGGGAGAGCGGGAGGATGGTGGCCAGTCTACTGAGTTGGCAGCGCGCGAGTTTTAAAATTGTTCTCGGTGGTCCGGGCGAATCTCAGACCAGTATACCCTTTCGCAACCTGAATTATTTTCGTATACAGAAGCAAAAAAATCTTCGCCTTTGCTTTCATAACTTGCATTTTTTGTAAGTAGGGACTTTCATATGTTGAGGTTCCACTGTACAGGCAGTCCCCGCGTTCCGAGGTTAAGGCACTTTTCAATTATATTCATCAGAATTTATTTCCAGGGTTACGACGCATGTTCCAAGGTTACGACGCCTACAACGCTCATCTAGCACAAGAAATATGACACCAAAAATGTAAAATAATCAATATTTGAAGGTTTTTTTGATGAAAAATCCAATAAGAATGCAGTTTACATAGTTTTGAATGCACCCAAAGCATCAAATGTAAGGTTTTCTTGGGATTTTTTATGATGTTCTGGCTTACGACGATTTTCGGGTTACGACGCATCTCATGAGTGGAACCCCCGTCGTAACCTGGGGACTGCCTGTATATTTATGTGCGTGTGTAAGAGTCTGTAAGAGAGGACGAAATCAGATCCTCTAATGGTGGAACATGTCATATTTTCGGATATATAATGTAAGGGTATGTCATACAAAATAGAGAACATTACCAAGATGAGAATGGTACCTACCGACTCATCAGTCACATACTCAAACAATGAGTAGCATACTTCACAGCTGTCTGGGTGCCATAGCAATAGGTTATCGATCTACACAGCACAACTGGCATGAGACCGACAGACCTCATGACCACACGGTTGTTGGAGGACGGCTGTGCACCCTAACTCCTGACAGCACACCATCTGTAATTTAGAATTGATACATGAATATCTTCAAATAGTTCCGCCGGAGTTAATTCCAGCAGTATGTTTACACTTAGACTAGTTCTACTAAAACTCACTAAAGGTAAACATCAACTATTATAATTTTACATAACGTAAAAGCTCTGATTGTCTCCGCCTGCTCCGGAATCCATAATCTCGTTATCGCAATAGTAGGACCGGCGGAGTTGGTCTGATACGAACAGAATAGGGAAACAAGGTAAAACCTAGGCCTGAATCTGATCACACCGGAGTAGGATAGCAATTCCAAGTCCATTGGAAACGCATTGCCTAAGCCTAGTTCGCCTCCACCGGAGTGAGGAACAGCGATAACAACAGAGAAATATGGAATACCGAGCGGCGGAAACAGTGGTACGTAGTGCTCCAGCGTATAAATTACTGGCGGAAGTGATGGTAGACCACACCTCACCAGAATAAACACAGGTTCGGAGACATACCAACAGAGAATATGTAATCTATTAATCCTTAATCTCCTTTGACTAATCCCCCGAAACGGTGCTAGAAGCTCCAGCTGCTGTTCACTGGTAGAATTACTAGGTCAGCGAGCTAACTAAGCACCATCCGGAACGAGTCCGGAACGAGTCCGGAACGGAAGGGAAAAGCTCGGAGGAGAAAGGAAGACTTGTAATCGCCTGGCAACAGCAACCAATCAGGTGATTACCACCCTCCGAGAAGCTGTGAAGTAGCCTACAACTAAAGGGATAGAAGGCGGCATGCCAACTGACACCCTAAAGGAGGTAACGGCCAAGGCTATACTTGCAAAAATATTAGCGATAAAAAAGTATTGGAAGTACCGACGAAAAAAGGGGGCAAGCCCATCTGCGAGCCTAGCCTAACCTTCCACATTGGGATACACCGATCTGGTCAGGTAGGCTAGGATAGCGCATACTAGTATGTTACGAAAGAGGACACTCTAGAGCCTAACCTAACCCTCCAAAATCGAACATATCGACCTGGTCAGGTTAGACAGGTCTAGGACCTACATTTACGTAAACAGAGAGGAACTCTCGAGTGATGGAACACCCTCCAAAACCAAATATTGGTCTGGTCAGGTAGCCAGGACTAGTACCAACTATGGGTAGCGAGTAGCACTCTCAAACTCCTAGCCTACCCTCCAAAATCTCATCAATCTGGTCAGGTAGGCTAGGTTTGGTAAATCGTGTGGGACTTCCAAACTAACCTCATCATAATAAATTTAGTATACCAATATAATATTAAAACAAGATGATACAAAAATTACCACTTACGGAACATGCATGAGCATATCGGATGGAAGAGGGCTTTCCTTTGCCTTCAAAATAATAACTGGCGAAGTACTAGGCTAGCTAGCCTAGCTCGCTTCCAACACTGTGATGTGCAATAGTGGTGAATTTAAGATAATCATCGAAAAATAAAAAATAAAAAATATAAATTGAGAAGACTGAGAAATGCAGTACCTAATGTAAACATGCCGGTTCCCTGGATGAGGGTTCCTTCCACATACGTAACATGTAAACATCTCAACTAACAACTTCTCAAAAAAGGACAAACTGTTGTCTGACCACGTTCAAAGTCAATAAAATTATACTCAACTTAGATGAAGATGCTTCTTGAAGATCAGAAGACATTAACACCATTATTTAACCAAAATATTGAAAAGGATCACAGCAAAAAATTAAGCTGTTTGCGTAGCGAGTGCTAAGAAGGAATGTCGTTTCTTGGCAGAGGTAGCGGTGGCGAGCGGAAGGTGGTCGTTGTAACGGCACCTCTCTGGTGGGGTATTTTGAGAGAGGAGAAAGATATTGGGTAAAATATCTGTGATAAGTGGCTTCCACTCGCCCCTGTTGCTATATCGACACCCTTTGGGGGTGATCGATCCAGAGGTAATAACTCTGGCATTCCATTGGCTTTTTTCTCTGGTATATTTAGCATTTATTTATACCTAGAAATGAGTGCCATAGGTACATTTCACTGGGCGACACAGGTCATCCAAGAAAATATATATATATATATATATATATATATATATATATATATATATACTACATATATATATATATATATATATCATACTATATATAATATTAATATATATATATATATATATATATATCTTATATATATAAGACCATACATATATATATATATATCTAATATATATAGATATATATATATATATATATATATATATTATATTTATATATGATATATATATATATATATATAACACAAACACACACACACACACACACACACATATATATATATATATATATATATATATATATATATTATATATATATACTATTTATATACACACAATATATACAGGCAGTCCCCGGGTTACGACGGGTTCGGCTTACAACATTCCAAGGTTAAGGTGCTTTTCAATTATATTCATCAGAAATTATTTTCAGGGTTACGATGCATGTTCCAGGGTTATGACACCTACAACACTGATCTGGCAGATGAAATATGACACCAAAAATGCAAAATAATCAATATTTGAAGGTTTTTGTTTATGAAAAATGCAATAAGAATGCAGTTTACATAGTTTTCAATGCACCCAAAGCATTAAAATTAAGGTTTTCCTTGGATTTTTGACGATGTTCCGGCTTACGACGATTTTTCGCTTATGACGCATCTCAAGAATAGAACCCCCATCGTAACCTGGGGACTCCCTGTATATAATTAGTTTACTTTTATTTAATATCTTTTTAAACCCTTAGTTGACAGGAAAAAAATCAATACATATGCAGCTCCTCAGGCCAGGTAAACTTTGAGGTCGACCATTAAAAAAAAAAACCATCAATGGAAAGAGGAAGATATGCAAATGCACAAGGTGAAAGAAAAATATTCTAAAAAATTTTCCTTACCTTCCAAGAGAAGTTGAAAATGATTATTTATAACCCCTTTTGGGGCCTCTTTGACAAGTCAATTGTAACTTTTGCCAATCGTAAATTTTACACGAAGAGGACTACACAGAGGACCTCCTCCTATCTCCATCAGATGCCTTGTACAGAGGAACAGCAACATCGATCTTGGCACCTGAAGAAGACTACCTATCACCGAGATGTGGATTTACGACCCCCTTTTGGGGGTTGTACACTCAGAGAGATCCGTACATGAGTACCCAACGCAGCCCCAGTTCCATGAGCAGCACCCTTGGAACCAGAGACAAGTGAACGAATCAGGGTTCGAACTCCTGGGGCTACCAAGACACAATATTTTGGGGATAACGTCCAGGTTCTTGCTCCAGAAGGAGCAGGTGAGCCGAAGAGACAGCCAATTGCTCCCTCCCCAGGCAAAGGATGCAGACCCTTAGGAGTCTTGAGACGAGACTTCTTAGGGGGGCAAAGAACTGCCTTCCTCGACTTAGGCCGTGGAAGCCTTCGAAGAGGAAGGTTAGGAGGCATCAAATGACAAATACAAAAGATGATGACCCCCTGAAAAACTTGCTGCAACACGTGAAGGGAGGGTGCTATGTCATGGCAAGGAACCGCACCGATCAAGAGCAGTGTTCATTTGTTAGAGCCAAGCACTCAGCTTGGCAGAGCTGTCTGGTTGAGTGAGTTGAGCAGATTACCACTGCATAATTATGAGTTTTAATCGTCAACAAAAAACTTTCACTTCCCAATTAACTGTTCTCCTTCAAGGTCGAAGCTCCAAGAAGAATAAAGAGGCATTCTGTGTCTGCTGTCCTATGCGTTTGGACCCTAAGGTCAGAGACATGAGGTTGGTACTTGACCATTCCACCTAGAAGGTGTTGCATGCAACACGGGAAAGGAGGGTGCTATGTCATGGCAAGGAACCACACTGATCAAGAGCACAGAGTTTGTTCGTTAGAGCTGAACACTCAGATCGGCAGATCGAGCCGAGTTGAGCAAGCTGAGCCGATCACTACTAAATAATTGAGTGGTAATCGTTAACAAAGAAATATCACTTCTTCCCAATTAACTATTCTCCTTCGAGGCCAAAGCTCCGAGAAGAACAACAAGAGGGATTGTGTGTCTGCTGTCTTATGCGTTCGTTTAAGGTCCAATACACAAGGACGGTACTTGACCATTCACCCAGAAGGTGTTGCATGCAGTTCCAAGCTCTACATAACTCCAAACCAGACCGAAGAGCAAACTCATCTGTACGTACTGGTAAAGACTCGTCTCGCTATCCAAGCACTCGTGATAGTGAGCACTTGGCGAGCGTAGAATTCATAAGAATTCCCACTCTCGGCAATAATCGGCTGAGCCTTGTCTCGCCCTGGTACTCTGCAATATGATGAAGCCAAGCACTCAGCGAGTGCCAGCAGAACCAAGGGATCCAGGCGCTCTTGGTGAGACTCCCAATTATTGTAATAATTATCGGGAATGCCTGTTGCCTGAATGTTTGCAAATCACAGAAAATCAAATCACTCTGTGCATGCCAGAAATTCCAAGGAATTTAATGGCTTAGCGAGACTCCCGATTTTCGTAATAACAGTTACCGGGATGTCTCTCACCCGAGTGTTTGGAAACACTAGTAAACCATAACACTGAGAATGCCAGAAATTCCAAAAAATTCGAGCATTCAGCGAGATTCAGGGATATTGTAGAAACAATTAACAGGAATTCTTGTCTCGCCTGAAAGTTTGCAGATCATAGAAGACCAAAAAACTCGGAGAGTGCTAGAAATTCCCAAGAATTTAAGCACTCAGCAAGACCCCCTCAAATTTTATCAAACGATCATCAGGGTATGGCCCCTTCTCTACTCCTGTAGAAATCGAGAAGGAACAGGCATAAAAACCAGTCCTAAATGTGAGCATTTGACGAATTCAAGTACAATTCAACAGAATATACAGTTGAGGCTCCCAAAACACAAGAACCCATAGGGGACTGCAAATTGAGATCCGTCCAAAGTAAAGAAAAGCCAGGGAGAACATAGTCTCCAGATTTGACAGAAGATCCTTCCTCAACGATGTGGACGTACGTCTGGTGGAACCCTAAGATCCTTCCAGGAATGTAGTTCCCTGATGCTGAATCCTACGGAGAGCACTCTGCAGGATCCCTCCTATTCACCTCGCCCCTCCCAGTGTAGCCATAGGAAGTAGAGGGAATAGACGAGGACGACTGGACGCTCGCACTCGCCCTGCTAGCAGAACTAGCAGAAGAAGCGCGTTGTGGGCAGCCATCAACCTGCAGTGATGGCTGCAACGTGAGTCTAGGAAAGCAGTACCATCCTGGAGAAACGCTTTCCTGAGGAGGGTTATGAAACTCTCATATGGCAAGAGAAATGTTTGGTGCCACCAAGACTGGTTGGTCACATGAATGTGACCGTGGTCTGGGTGGAGGTGAGCATACATCTTACTGGCAAGGGCCAGTACCATCCTCCATCGCATCCCAGTCCTTGTCGAGGCCAAAACCTCTCAAGAGGACCGTCATGTCAACCCTGGGTACCAGGCAATCACCAGCAAGGCGTAAGTCACCTGAGCGACTCACTCCTTTCTTCCACTCCATGCCTGAGTCGTGACAGTGAGTGGATTCAGCGACACTGACTCTAGATGCACACGAATCCGTAGATTTACATGCACTCATGTTATCTCACAAACGAGCGCCCGACACGGAACTAGTCTTAAGGAAGAACCTCTAGGACTAGCAGCAGAATTGCGAACCGAGGTTTGCACTTCTACGGCTCTGACACGCTAGTCCCCGGGGACAGCACAACGGCTCCCATTCCCGAAGGAACAGGTGAGCCAGTGGGAGACCCAATTGCCTCCTCAGTTTGAGGAGGCAGACCCTTAGAAGTCCCATGACGAGACTTCTTAGGAGGGGGAAGACTACCTTCTCCTACTTCGGCAAGGAGCCTTAGAAGTCTAAGGGGAGGAGGTTGAAGAAAAATATGATGATTATGAAGAGGAAGAAGATAACACTTGACAAGCTCTCTTCCTCCTCAACTTCTTTCTCTCCAAATTCTGGAAGACTTCTTGTACAGGATGAGGCACATTTACTAGTAAAAGTAAAGTTAATAATCACAGGGCAGCCACAAAGGCGTTGTCCAGTGACGAAACTCCAGGATAACAGTGGCAAATTAATATGATTTCCAGTAGTGAAAAAATACACACACTCGAGGACTAGTATCACAGCATGCTATGAGTTATAAGTACAATTCTGAGGTTAGGATACAGCCAACTTGAGGATATCCAAGCATCTACTGCTGCAATCAACTGTCACCACTCTTAGCCTGTAAAAGTAAGGAAATATGATTAAAAACAAAAAATAAGGCTACTCCTCTCACATCCAAGGGCATCGCCCTCCAAAATGAGAGGAGATTCCCTCAAACACCAACAACACATGCGACCCCTCCCCCTTTCTTCGTCCAATAAGCTGGTAAAAGGACGAAAGACGAAAGTAAATACTGAAACAAAAATAAAGGACAAACCTCTGAAGATCTCCTCGGTGATTTCCAAAGCATAAGTGTAAATACCAAATGAATACACGTTAAAGGGCGAAAATATGTAATAAGGGTGTATGTACACCCTTGCCGCCAACCCTTAATACATAAAGTAGAAAGGCGGCTAGCAAGGCTATCACAAAAAGTGGGTTTGTATGTTAATTATTAAAGTCAATTAATATTAACATCAAACACAATATAAATATAATATTCAAAATACAAAGGAAAGATCCCACTGGGAAAATCATAATTTTTTAAAGTAAATTGTATTTTTCGTAACTATACAAACCTGAGGTCCTTTACATAAGGAATTACTATTCAGCGCCAGCTGGACCGGTCGTAAGATTACTTACAAGGTAGTTCGGCAGTAACTGCTTGTCCGATGGTCAGGAGTTCCGCTCGACTGGAGGTAAACATATCACTTTGCTTTAGGTCCAGGAACAGAGTAAGGGGTGGCATGAGGTGGGACTATATGTAAAGGACCTCAGGTTTGTATAGTTATGAAAAGTACAATTTACTTTTAAAAATTCTGATTTGTTCCGACACGTTATACAAATCATCGGTCCTTTACATAAAGAAGGCTCACTTATTGGTGGGAGGAATCTGAGTCTTGTGAACAGACTGGTGTTCACCCAACCTGGGTTCCCTCCCTGGTTGTAAGAGTAAAGAGCAGGGGGTGAACCTAGCCTCTGACCAACTGATTGGAGTGTGCACTGCAAGATCAGTGGTCAGACCTCTGGACCAATTCATAAGAGGGAGGCAAGCTTACCTCTTATGAATAGCAGCAAGAACTAAAGTCCTAAGTAAGAAGCCAAATATAAAGTATTGGGTTTGTTTCTTACTGGTGTCTGTTTTACCCACTTGCTAGGGAAGGGACGGATAAATGCTTCTATCCCTAATGAAAGGGATAGACTGGAGCTCGTTTACGTAGCTTACCTGCATTGTCATCCTGTCCAGCGTTGTGACGACCACTACCCTCTGCCCGCAGGGAGAAGGAAGAAAAGAGGAGGAAGAGGAGCCAGTCACACCTAATTCACTCTCCATTCATGTGATATCACAAGGACGAGATGCTACCTTGTCCTGTACAGGAGCTGGGTAAGCTACACAACTTGTTGAACAGCCGCTACAGGTCCCAAGGTAAAAGTGTCCAAGGACCTATGGGCAATATCCCGATGGTAGAAGGAGGTGAAGGTGGTCTGGTTGGTCCACACCCCTACCTTCAGTACCTGTGCGATGGACAAGTTCTTGAGGAATGCAAGGGTTGGACCAATGCCTCTAACTTCGTGGGCTCTCGGATGTAAGGTACTTGTGTCGGCACTCCTGTCTGAGTCGTACACTTTCCTGATTACCTCACGAAGCCAGAAAGAAACAGTGTTCTTGGACACTTCTTTCTTGGTCACTCCAGTGCTAATGAAGAGGTGTCGACACTCAGGCCTGAGGTGTCGAGTTTTCTTCAGATAGGACTGTAGCACCCTCACAGGACAAAGCAGCATCTCTTCAGCATCATTACCAGTGAAGTCCTCTAGGGAGGGGATTGTGAAGGACTCGAACCTGGCTTCAGGGACCGAAGGGTTCTGAGTCTTCACTATGAAATCCGGGATGAAATTAAGAGTAACCGATCCCCATCCCCTCGAGTGTTTAGCATCAAGACCGTGAAGTTCTCCTACTCTCTTTGCCGATGCCATGGCCAGCAGAAAGACGGTCTTGAGGGTCAGATCCCTGTCTGATGACTCCTGGAGAGGCTCATAGGGTCTACAAGTCAAACTCCTTAAGACCAGAGTCACATCCCACCCCGGGGGCCTGAGTTCCCTGGGTGGGTAAGACCTCTCAAAGCTCCTCATTAGGAGAGATATTTCCATGGAGGAGGAAATATCAACTCCTCGGAGATTAAGGACTAGGGCCAGGGTGGCTCTGTATCCTTTGACTGCGGAGACAGAGAGGAGCTTCTCTCAGTGAAGAAAGATGAGGAAATCCGCTACCAGCTGAAGAGTGGCTCTGACCGGAGAGAGACCCCGTATACGACACCAACCAAAGAAGATGGACCACTTTTCCTGGTATACTGCTGCAGAGGACTGTCTGAGGTATCCAACTATCTCTGTTGCTGCTTGGCGAGAAAAGCCTCTCGCTCGCAAGAGATGGTGGATAACCACCAGGCGTAAAGACACAGGGAATGACCTGCCTGGTGGTACCGTTCTACATGTGGTTGACACAGCAGGTTGTGCCATGGGGGGGAATCTCTCGTGGTGCCTCCGCGAATGAGGCAGAACGGGGAAAGGCGTAGACTACGAGGTTGTCCCACGGGTGTTGGAATGCGTCCTCTGCAGCTGCCCATGGGTCCGTCACAACTGAGAAGGAAACCTGAATTTTTCTGTTGTGCCAGGTGGCAAACAGATCCACTACTGGACGCCCCCACAGGTCGAAGAGCCTTCCCGCTATGTCTGGGTGAAGAGACCATCCGGTCCCAATCACCTGATTCTGGTGGCTGAGCTTGTCTGCCACTACATTCCTCTTGCCTGGAATGTATCTGGCTGACAGCTCTACCGAGTGAGCTACGGCCCACTTGTGCACCTGCATCGTCAACTGGTGCAACGGGAGGGACACTAGGCCCCCCTGTTTGTTGATGTATGCCACTACCATGATGTTGTCGCTCATCAATACCACTGAGTGTCCCATCAGTCGTTCCCAGAACTCTTGGAGTGCAAGAAACGCTGCCTTGAGTTCCAGGAAGTTGATGTGCAGGTGCCTGTCATAATGGTTCCACACTCCGGCAACCAGCAACACTTCCAGGTGTGTGCCCCAACCCTCGGTTGATGCATCTGAGAACAGGAGCATCTCTGGAGGGGGAGTGCGCAGGGGCACTCCTATTAAGAGGTTCCAGTCGTCTAGCCACCAGGCCAGGTCCTCCCTTACTTCCTCCGTGAGAGGAACCAGGAGGATTGTGGATCCTGTGCCTGTGACCAGCACTCCTTTAGTCTCCACTGAAGAGATCACAGGTGAAGACGCCCGTGAGGGACTAACTTCTCTAGTAACAACCTGCTTGGTCGGCAATGGGTATATACCGAAGGCACGTAGAAGCGCTGTTGACAAGGCAGAGGAGGGGGAAGCAGCTTGTCCGACCTGCTGGACCTGAGTGAGTCCTCCTGTCCGGAGACAAGGGCGTTCACCTGGTCCAACACACCGTCGGCCAAGGAAGACCGGGGTAGTCCCACCGTCGCTCTGGGTTCCTTCTTAGGCCCCCAGAACAACTTCAGCCTCGATGGAGGGTCAAAAGGAGTAACCACCGATCCTTCCCAGAAGTCGTTGTGTTGACGAATCAGCGCAATGACCTCTGTATCTCAGGGGTGACCACATCCTGAGGCGATGGACCGTCAGATCCATCCAGGCCGATCACCTCCCAAGACACTCTTCCTTGAGGAAGAAGAACCTGGCCCCTCGTGGTCTCCTCCAACCACTTGAGTGTACAGTGTTTTTCACAACTAAATTCAAACAAAACATAACATCTTTCTTCCACGCAATACGCATTTCCTCTTTACATAAATAAGGAAAACACACAAAAGTATACCACAGCTTGCGGAAAAGTACACATTTTGTCGAAGTTTCAACACACATTGCATTTTAAATTTTTCAAATTAGCACCTCTAACATTTTAAGACTTTTGACAACATAAAAATGTGAGCAGCTCAATTATGAGCTTTGGAACAAAATTTTCATGCTTTAGTCCTTGCTAATACCTCTAAGTTATGTTTTTTTTTTTTTTTATCAAACTCCTTTGGACCCCAACTATGTTTCCCTTTTTACCTTTTTATTGTTTAAATGACATTCTTCCCACCTTCCTATCTATCCACATTATTTTTTAATTACCAGTGGTGTAACTAGCATTAGTGGTGCCCAGGCTGGACTCTAAAAGTGCCTCCCATTCCCGTGATAAAAACTACGTACTCAAGTGGTGAAAATTAAATGCCCATTGTAAACCCTAACATCTCAATCATTTATTTTATTTCATAAAGCTCAAACAAAAACAATACAGCAGATTTACAGTGGAACCCTACGAGCTTTATAGGAAGCAAATTCGCCTATAACAACATCAAAGTCCAACTGATTTGTAAATCTAGAATTATGCCAGACCAGACCTGCTCAAAAGATGTCAGAATGCCGCTCCCACACAATGCCACCTGGGCCGGACCCCACCCCCCTTTAGTTACGCGCCACTGTATGTTACCCCCTGATTCTTCAGACAAGAACATATTGTAGTTTGAATAAGTTGTACTACAATGTATATGCAAGCAGTATATAATTGTGATGAATATTTGTTGAAAATCTTATTACAAAGGAGAACTCAGGAAATTATGTCCTTCCTTCTAGAATTTTATAAAATTAATAGTTCTAAAATTTGCAAGTGATGGTTTTGTCAAATAATTAAGTTTCCCCTCCCCCCAAAAAATAAAAGTTCATTGTTCTTCCTTGTTTAAGAATGATTGTAGTCTTGTGATTCTTTTCCATCTGCATTTTCCTATGCAGTTCTTTCAGGCATGACAGACCATGATACATGTTTTAAGGCTTTGTGGATAAGCTTTTCTCTGGCAGAAAATCTGTATTAAACTGAGAAGCACTAAGCATTTCCTCTCGGTATGAATTAATTAAGATTTAAAAAAAGGACAAGATAAGTTTGCATGTCATAAACTGCATGTATTTATGAATTGTTATTGTTTTGATGTAATTACAAAATGCTTTTTTTCTATATTTTTGTTTTACTATTTATAGCACTTTTAATTTTTTGTAGCAGTATTAAAATTCCTTAATATTTTGTTTATTATAGTTTTTTGTTTTACTTTTTCAGTTTCATGTGAAGACCCATACATGAGCCGTTTGCAGCAGTACTTTTCAGGTACTGTATACAGAGCGAAAATGAATTCTGTCAAATGTATTTTTGCCATTAATCCACAGACATTGCAGTATAGTAGGCCTAAACAGTCGACCCCTGCCTATTCGCGGCTTCACCTATTTGCGGATTTTTCTGTGGGGCGTAGCCTATATCTACATCATTTGCGGAAAATTCATCTACTATTCACAGAATTTTTCATAGAGAAATATTCACTAATTAGTACTACTGTAGTACTTTCATAATTTCGTAACTAAATACATTTTTCACAATAAAACTATAGGCAGGTATAGCATTATAGAGGTATATTGGTGTTTGAACTATATTTAGAGGGATGTCAATTATTTGTGGATTTTAGCTATTAGCGGAGGGTTGTAGTTCCTATCCCCCATGAATCCTGGGGGTCGACTGCATGTTGCTTTTGTGGAAAAAGAAAAATGATATTAGAAAATACAAGTATTTTGTGCAGTAATACAGTACATGTAAAATATAACAACAAAATTATAAGTTGTATGTACATAGTGTGTACAGCGTGCTTTTATATAGTACAGTAATTATGAGAAATTAGTACTGAATCATCAAGAAGAAATTTTCTTGTGGCTTACAAGCAGCAATTGATAAAAATATACCTACTCAGTAGAGGAATGCAACTCATTTGGTTTCCAGGAAGTTATATCGCAGATAAATTAAGTATGTAAAATGTCTTCAGTGGCTTCTAATGCAGTAGCTTTGATTGCCGTAATGAGGCAAATCAGTTCCTGAGTGGCAAGTTAGATGCTTTGTAGGTGAATTGGTAGGCATCTCCCTTTTAGTGGTAATGATCTTGTAAGTATATTGCCCACATTAGTTTAATGTAGCCAGTTTAAAAATACTTCATTACACCACATACGGTACGTTACTATAGCAGTATGATGGGAAGTAACACTGAAGTCGTATAACATTAAAAGTTGTAATAATATCCATGGATGAAAAGATATAGACCTTTGATTTGTTGACGATACTCTGAGGAATGCACTAACTTCCAGTAAGCATATGCTATTACTGCATAATCCTGTAGGAGTTGATAACTTGTATTTAAACACTAGGAGTGTTTAGATACTCACTTGTAATACCAGAGCGCCAGGATATTGCTCAAGCTAGCCAACAAAATGGTAATTACAGCAGTGAATAACTTCAGTAGATATGAATAACAGAAAATTACCTAACCGCATCACACCCACAAGGTAACTTGCTTCGGCAAGATTAATTTATTGTGGTCAGTTGATTTGGAGCATTTCTGTTATTGTTTTAGTCTCCCACTACAGACTTCTCATTTACAATATGGTAAGCTACTTTAAATGACACCAAATGAGTTGTAATAGCAATGCTGGTATTGTCTATCAGTTGCTGTAAGTAAGTATTGACAGTACTATTTCATTATAAGTATCCTGGGTAAGTTATATATTTCTAATAAGTTTTCTTACTTCAAATTCTGTTACTATATGTTTTTCATGATATTATACTTGTCGAATTATACCAATATGTTCCTATATTACATATGAGTCAGTAAGGATTACCAAGAAACATGCACATTAAAAAAGGACTTAGTTGAGAAAGTCTACAGACTAGAATATCAACACATTTTACTTTAAAGGTTATAAGTGCTTTTGGTATCTGCAAGCAAATACTGAAAGGTCATTGCATCCACCCCAGTTGCAATACGTGCTAAAATTGCCTTTTAATGTACAGATTATATTTTATTTCTGACCTTTTCTAAATCTATATACATGTTATTAGTTGGCCGAATTTTTAGAATTTGACTTTAAGACAATGTAAGGATTAAATTTAAACCTTTCAACACATTTTTGTGCTGATCATATAAAAAAACTACTTTTATTACCAATTACTATGTTTGACAATTTTATGAGTGTCATGTTTACTTACTGTCAGACTTTTAACAAAGGTGTGGATATTGTTGTCCTTAATTCTCATTTTACTAAATGATATAGCATTCCTTTAATTTTTCATGTAGCAAAATTTTGTCATAGTATGAGAAGACTTGAGACTATATAGTCCCAGCCTCATTATTTTCCAAATAGTGTGTAGGATCTAGTTGTGTAGGTTCAGTTCTCACAAGTTTGGGATAGTTTCATTTTTGTTAATGGTTATTTTCAAAAGTGTAATGACTATCTGTTACTGGTTATTTTCAAAAGCGTAACAGCTGTAAGCTATCCTTCAAAATAGTTTTGTTTCTTTTTTTGAGGATTCTTACAAACTGAAACAAGAATGGAGGGACGTACTCCTTCTCGACAGCTCCTTTAAAGTATTTATTCACAGTAGAGAAGGACTAAGATATTGTCCTTTGTTTGACAGCTGTTCCTGAAATAGCCTTCAGGCTCTAGTAGGGAGATTTCAAAGTTACAGCCATATATCAGTTTATGTACTTTATACCCTAATTTTCTGATCTTGATTGCAGCAATAAAAAAAATCTGAGACTTAACTTAGGTGAGTCAGCATTACTACACTTGGTTAGAATTGCTGCTGATCATCATGTATCATTTTGCAATTATACTAAAGCCCTGATCCCTTAGATTTTTTGTGTTGTGCACTACTCTTGGTAATCCTATGTTGATATGTAGTATGAGAGTATATTAATTCCATGAGCTGCTTGAGGTAACCCATAGTATTCCTTTTCAGGATTCAGGTTTCTGTATAAACAAACAGATGTAGTATGCAATGTGTATATTATGGTATCCGCAGGAAGCAATATGAAAAATCTGTGGCAAACTGCAGTATTTCAATCTTTCGTGCAGGAAATGCATTTTCTTCTTTAACATCTTAGATGACTTGGTGAACCTTTCAATGCATTTTGTTTTGTAAGATTGCCCTTTTTGTTTGAAGGGCTGCTGAATATCGATTGATGGTACTGTATTTTTGATAATTTGTAAGTCAGGTGAGATACGTACTGAATATCAAAAGATTATTTACTTTTATATAGTTTGTCTTATGATCCCATAATTATTCATTTACTGAAGAGAAGTACTCAAGAGGTGGTTCACATTTTGGTTGAACTGACTTAATGTCAAATAATCCTGCCCATCAGTGATGCTGT
>NC_087218.1:66337335-66381591 GCF_015104395.2 Macrobrachium nipponense | reverse complement strand
GTGATGCTGTGTGTGACAATTTATCAAACAGTCAAATTTATAATTACTGTAATGGTAGTTGTAATTAGTTGTTTGAGAAAACAAAACGTGTAAGTTAATTTAATTAGTCTTACTTTAATTGATACAAATATTTAGAGAGAGAGCGAAAGAATAATTAAAGGTATCCTGTATCATAAGTTTGGACCCTCAGAATATCTTCAAATACACATTTCTGGCATAAACACTGAACTTTGGAGTAGACTGATGGAGCATTTCTTTGATGGAAATACTAAATACATTTAGTATAGAATAACAGGGACAAAACACTAATACATATAAAAGTCATGATTATTTTACATGTTCTCTTACCATCTGATGTCTAGTGACTAAAGGCCAAGTAAAAGTATTATTATTATAGTTCCTTTATTAAGAAATGTATCCATTAGTACTTAAATTATTATTTGGTTTTAATTTTACAAAAGATGACAAATTTTAGAATCAATTTGTATTCTTCATAGCTAACAAACCTGAGGTCTTAACAATAGGATATTTCCAAGCGCAGCTGGTAAACCGGTTAATACAATCGGAGATTGTAAGCAAGGAATCTGTGAGATCTGGCAACGCCTGCGTATACAAGGTGAGATCTGGTCGAAGACCACATCTCACCCCGTGATACCCAGTCTTTTCCCAATTCAGGAATTAAAAAAAAAATTAGTAGAGGGACGGCTAGAGGTGGGCAGTATGTGTTAAGACCTAGGTTTGTTAGCTATGAAAAATAGAAATTGATTCTAAAATTTGTCATTTGTTCATATGCAGAACAAACCTTTGGTCTTAACAATAGGATAGCCTTATACTTGGAGGGAGGTATAGACATCCTAAACTGGCTGGGAGTTAACTCCCTGACCACCCCCAAGAACGAGAGGAGTTCTAAAGGAGGTAGACAAGTGGCCGTGAGAATATAGATAAATCGATATCCACAACTCAATCATCTGGGTTACAATACAATGATATATGAGCAGATTCATTGCATTAAAGGGACTAGAGAAAATTCTGACTGTTCAATAACAAACCATATGAACACAGAGGTCTATTATTAATCCAGACCTTCCCTTGCCAGAAGGTGGAGTACTTGCATATGCTACTGAATAGAGGGTTTGATATTCGTAAATACATTCAACCAACAGACTATCAGTAGGGCTACCGAACTCACCTGTATCAGACCAGTCCAGCATGTGATGCGTCTGTTCCACAACCTGCCCCAAGGAAAAAGGATGGAAATAAGAGAAAGAAAGAGACCAGCCCACTCACTAATTCTCTCTTCCACACAGTCACCATAGGTAAGTTACAAACTGTCTGGTCAAGGACAAGGATAAGTTAAACCACTTGTTGGGGGCAGCCACCACAGGACCTAGGGAAAACGTGTCCATAGACCTGTGGGCAACATCTCTCAAATAAAAGGAGATGAATGTGGATTGTCGTAACCAAATCCCAACATTCAAAACTGTATGAACAGCAAAATTTTTCTTGAAAGCCAGAGAAGGAACTTATACCTCTGACACCATGTGCTCTAGCCTGCACAGACTTAGTGACAGAACCATCAATAGATGAATAGGCCTGCTTGATAGCCTAACGAATCCAGAAAGAAATGGTATTCTTGGAAGCCTCTTTCTTTGCTCGTCCCATACTAATAAAAAGCCTACGATACCCCGCCCTGAGGTGTCGAGTCCTTTTGAGATAGCAACGTAAGGTTCTCACATGACACACGAGCTCTTGTGGATCATTATCTACAGAGTCATTCAAAGATGGTATGGAAAAGGAGGCACATCTGTCGTCATGTACTGAGGGATTCTGGGTCTTGGCCACGAATTCCGGGACAAATTCGAAAGTCACTGACCCCAACCCCTGGTATGTTTCATATCATAACTAAGGCCATGAAGCTCACCTACCCTCTTCGAGGAAGCTAAAACTAAAAAGAAAACTGTCTTCAGCATTAAGTTTCTGCCCTAGGAACGCCGTAAGAGTTCGTAAGGATCCCAGGTGAAACTCTTAAGGACAAGTGAAACATCCCATGCGGAAGGCTTAAGTTCCCTTGGAGAACAGGTCTGCTCGAAACCTTTGAACAATAAAGAGATCTCCCATTATGAGGAGATATCTACACCTCTCAGGCATAACACCAAGGCTAAAGCTGCTCTGTAACCTCTGAGAAAGACCAAAAAATCTGCTATGCACTGAATAGAGGTTTTGAGTGGAGAGAAATCTGTCGACAGCACCAATCACAGTATACATTGCCCATTTCCCTTGGTAGACTACAGCCGAGGACTTCCTGAGATGGATCCTGAGAAAATCCTCTCGCTCGGAGGAGATACTTGATAGCTTCCATCCGTGAAGAGAGGGATTCTATTGAGTGGTGGAATCTTTCGATTTGAGGTTGGACAAGTAATTGCCTCCATGGGGGAATTCCTTTCGGAACCTCTGACAGCAGAAACAGAGGATCTGGAAACCATTCTGCCTGCAGCCACAGAGGAGCCACTAATGTCATCTTGAAGTTTCAAGCTCTCATCACCCTGTCCAGCACTTGACGGATCAAGCAAAACAGAGGAAATGCTTACACATCTATGTTGTCCCAAGGATGTTGAAAGGGCATCCTCTGCTAGTGCTAGAGGATCTGGAATCACCGAACAATAGACCTTTAGCTTCTTGTTGTAGTGGGTTACAAAGAGGTCTAACATAGGCCTCTCCCACACCTGAAAAAGCCTGTCCGCCACAAACCTGATGTAGAGACCACTCCATGCCTAGAATTTGGTTCTGATGGCTCATCTTGTCTGCGACCACGTTCTTTTTGCCTGGAATGTTTCTTGCTGATAGTTCCACAAAGTTGTCGATTGCCTATTGATGCAATTCCACTGCCAGAGACTGGAGCTGATGAAATACCAGGCCCCCTTGTTTGTTTACATAGACTACCATCGTGGGTGGCATTGTCCGACATCAAAACCACAGAATGACCCTCTACTTTCTCCCAAAACTCCTTCAGACCCGGAGAAGCTGCCTTCATTTCCAAGATTTTGATGTGCAGAAGCTTTTCTTACGCACTCCAAATGCCTGACACGATGAGGTCCCCCAGATGAGCACCCCAACCCATGAGAGAGTCATCCTAGAACAGAAGGAAGTGAGAGTTCAGAGGAACACCTATTAAGAGATTCTGATTGTCTAACCACCAACGATGGTCCTTTCTTACCTCTTTGCACAGAGGCACCTTCTGAAGAGGGGAATCTCCTGCCGGGGACCAGAAGTCTTTTCAGTCACCACTGTATGGAACGAAGATGTAGACGACCGTGAGGGACCAGCTTCTCGAGAGAAGACAAAATCCCTTGCAGAACTTGCCATAGGTGAGCTGACTGTTCTGGTTGTGAGAGGAAATTGCATGCTACTACTTGCAACTTCTCTAACCCCTGGTCCAAAGGAAACACTCTCGACGCTGCTGTATGTATTACCATACCTAGTTAAAGCACCCTCTATCTGAGCTTCAGATTCGACTTTAGGTTCACCACAATACCCAGTTCTGAACAAAACCGAAGAAGATGATCCCTGTCTTGCAACAGTTTCTTCCTGGAGCTTGCTAAGACCAGCCAGTCGTCGAGATATCTCAGCAGGGAAATCCCTTGAGCATGAGCCCATGTCGAGATGAGCGAGAAGACCCTGGTGAACACTTGAGGGGACGTGGTCAACCCGAAGCAAAGGACCTTGAATTGGAACACTTTCTCTCCCAGAGTGAAGTGAAGAAACTTCCTGGAAGAAAGATGAATAGGAATCTGGAAGTCAGCGTCCTTCAGGTCTATTGACAGTATGAAGTTGTTGTCCCTTACTGCTGCCAACACCGTCCGTGGCATCTCCATCTTGAACCTTGTCTTCCTGACAAAATGATTCAAGGTGAAAGGTCTATGACCGGTCTCCAGTCACCTGTCGCCTTTGGAACGAGGAAAATGTGACTGTAAAGACCTGGGGATGGATGAATTATTTCCTCTGTCGCTCCTTTGTCCAGCATCTTCATCACTTCCTCCCGAAGAGATAAGAACCTTGGTGAATTGTAATGGTACGTCTGACCGAGCAATGAACTGTCCAAGAGAGGGGGAGGGAAGTCGAAAGGTAGCAGATATCCCACCCATAGAACATCTACACACTTCTCTGCCCCATAGTCTCGCCACTTGGCCCACTGGCCCGCCAGGCATCCCCCTACCCGTGGCAACAGAGAGGGAGAGGTGCCTGTACTATTGACGGCCACCTCTGCCTCTTCCTTTAGCTCCCCTCCCTGTCTTGAAGGAACGGGACTGTAAAGGACGCTGTTTACCAGCCTTAGCTTGAGATGAGGCCCGAGGGATCCTAGCCAAAGAGATCACGTTCTCCACTCTGTCCTAGGGAAGAGGAATTGAGACTCCAAGAGATCCCCATTTCGGAGTGCCAACAAGGACTCAGAGTCCACTGAGGTAGCCACCTTGGACAATGCTCCATCTCTCCTAGCTAGAAGAAAATTGGCCCAAAGGTTAACACTAAGGTGGGACAAATAGGAGAATGCCTTACCCCGAGACTGCAATAGCCTAGCAAGGGAAGACGCACTCACTAACCCCTCTGCCGACCTATCAGACGTGATCCTGGCTATCGCTGTTGACCACAAGTCTAACCAGGAGACTGTCTGAAAAATAGAAGCCACTGTAGATTCCATAGCCAGTTTCCTGAGATGAGAGAGAAGGGCTTTCAGATCTAACCTGCTCCGAGTTTAAACCAGGTCTGAGACGAATAACGTCCGGGTTAAGGTAACAAGTCATCAGATGGACTGAATTTTTTGAATAATATTTCCTATGTCACGTGAGAGGAGGAGTAAGAAACTTAAATGGCCCCCGTGAACGAAGAGAGGCATCCCGATCCAACACCAACACATTCACATGTTATAAGATGGACTGCACATGTTGTAAGATGGACTGAGCATGACCTGACAGAGGAAGTTCAAAAGAAGATCTTGGGTCATGGCTGGATCCCATTAATGCCTCCAAACATGTAGGTGTAATAGACAACTGAGTCTTAGTCCTACATTCCAGGTTGTTAAACCCACGAATGAGGTCAACCACTTCCGAACAGAAAGACTTTCTCCCTCCTCCTGCTCTGGTATAGGAGACCAACAACGAGAAGTTGGTTTGATCGAAAATTCTCTAGAGGGTCTAACTTCCAGGGCCAGAGAGGCATCCCTCACACTTGAAGAACCAGCTATCGAAGGTTGTTGGTTGTCCACCAACATAGACACCAAGGACCAATCCCTACTCAAACTCTTTCAAGATTCGTGAAACGAACCAGGTACACCATTGACGAAGTGACCATGTACATGTATGTCAGGTGAAATGTGTACGCGTTTGCGGGAGGGACAGCGTACATGATCTTGTGACAATACATGGGCCTTTCCACGAGATAACGATCATGCCATGTCATGAGACACCAAACGAGAATGAAGCAAGTTTTTCGGAGAAGAACGAGCCTCAGGAACAAGCATCCTCCCAGGAGAATGAGTAACTTGTCCTTAGGATTACTTCTTTGTCCTGTAGAACCTCCACTTCTGCAACTTAGACTTCTTGATTGGAGCCTTATCATCCTTATGACGATGCACAGGAGCTGACTAAGAGGCTGTGGGAGCATTTTCAACCACATCTACACGTGCACATAGGCCAGATCTTTGTTCGTGTACAGACGATGAAGGCTTAACACTCCTACAGTCACGAACACGTCCTAGTGTAGGTATGTGAGCATGATAGATGATGATGTAAGGATATTACCCTGAACAGAGGGGACTTTGCCGAGCAGACGACAAGGAAGACTCCTTCCTGCAGGAAACCTTGCCAGAATCTCGAACGTTAGTCCGAGATGTAGGGACAGGAGAAGAGCTTCTCTTGGCAGGACTATCACGGATGAGAGGTGAAACATGGACGCGAGGAGACAGCGAACCACTCCCTCTGCTCAGAAAAGGAGAAATCGCAAAGTCTTAAACTCTCCAACATCTGATGCAATGACGAAGAACTAATGAAGTGTGAGACGAAAATGGAGACGAAGAAGAAGACTTCTTCTCCACGAGATCTCTTCATGGCAGGGGGAGGAGGCGAGGCCTTCACAGCCACTTGAAGACCGCCTGAAACCAGGCTTCCGACGGATCAGCGAGCACAGAAGATGGTGTCATAACCGGCAACAATGACATCACAGCAATGGGAGTGTGAGCGGCTGCTACTACTGACTTCATGGACTGAGAGGATGCTGGGAGTGACATCACGCTCTCCATATGACCAAAAGCTAAGTCGATGGCCTCGCTAGCGGGGCTTGCGCGACCCATCATAAAAACAGGCCATGGGGGAGGCGGGGTACGAGGACAGCGGGAGCTTGGGGGGGGAGGGGGGAGGCGGGACTCCATGAAATACGTCAGCAAGCCTTCCAAGAAGGAAGAGTAGAAACTCTCCGATGCTCCCTCTTCCTGTAAAACAGCTTCCACTGAGCCTTAGGTGAGGCAAAATACTCCGGACAAGGATTCGTTATAGTACAAAAGTTAGTTCTGCACTTACTGCAAGTGTTGTGCGGGTCCGTTACCACAGATGCTAAAAACCTTGACCAAGAAAATCCTTGGACGCCTGGACACATAAGCTGGCAAGGACGACTAGTTTCAGAAGAAGCCATAACCCTAAACACAAACACTCAAACACACTGGAAAGAAAGAACACGGGCAAAACACAACCGGCTTGGAAGGAGAGCAAAGCGTAAGCGTCTACTCTCCAAGGCGGTTAGGAAAAGACGGTATCACGGGGTGAGACGCTGTCTTTGACGAGATCACATCTCATATCTGCAGGCGTTGCCAGATTTCACAGATTCCTTGGTTACAATCTCTGATTGTATTAACTGGTTTACCAGCTGCGCTTGGAAATATCCTACTGTTAAAACCGAAGGTTTGTTCTGCATTTGAACAAAGTATATTTGATACTCATGAGGCTCTTTTATGGAATTACAGTACTGTATTCTTTTGTAATGATAATTAATAATAATAAATTTGTAGTACTATACACCAAACTATACCAAACACCTACTGCAGTAGTGCATTTGTGTTCACAATAGTTATTTACATATTTAGTTTCGATGTGTTTATGGTTTAATGACAATGATCCCTGTTCTTTCTGAGAAGTTTCCAATCTTGTGAGTATGTAAACTTTTCAAAGAAATCCTTGTCTATGAACTTATCATGGCATTAGATCTTTAACATTATCTCATGTATTTGTCTGATATTCATGAATTATTTTCATTTATGGCATGCTACAAATGTTTGTTGACATTATCCTTTGCTTGGCTTAAGAATTTTAAAAGGTATTGTGAAACTTGAAGTCAGGGAACATCATAGGCTAAACTTCTGCCACATCAGTGGAGTTTAGAAAATTTTGGTTTAAAAAAAATAAAGATAGGAATCCATTCTGTGTAACTGGTTTATAACAAAACCTTATTTTCATGGAAAATAGGTTCCCTAGATTTTCAAAAGGTATTCTGCCATAGTGAGGTACTAAATGCAATTACTAATTCAGATTAGTTTCACAAAAAACCACTACTGTACTTATAATAGCCCACATTTATGGTCCACATAATTCCCGAGACACTTAATTCCTATAAAAAAAAGAGGAGGCAGATAGGTAGATGCATGTGCCTTGTAGTCCTTAGGTGCTCAGCAATCAGCTAACATTTTCCTGTGTCATTAACCTATTAGACATTAAGTTATTCCCGTGAAATTTATGTCATACAACCCATGCAATTTGATGTTGTTACACATACATAGACTTTCAGCTTTACCATCGTATCATATATTGTACATTAAAATAACGTGAAAAACTGCCCATACTGTACAGTCACTACTCAACTTATGAATGTTGGACTTTACCATCATTTTAATGTTACCATGCCCTTCTCACCTATGTACATAAGTATGTTACAAAGTCTGAAGGTTGCTCCATAAATACAAAGTAGAGTTTATTTCCAATGAAAACCTGTGAAACTCAAAAATAACAGCATAAAAAAGAAATGTAACTTGCCCATAGGTATACATAATCATGTATCATCCGATCGTGTGCCCTGTGATCCCTGAAATTTTGTCCCAAAACATTATTTCATCATATACATATTGTTTGCAGAGCATGATGTATTTTTGGTAGATTATATGAGGCTATACTTTCGAGACACGTACGTAATGTGATTACAGCAGACGTAAGTAGCAATTTCGACGTCCAGGGTTCATTTCAACATACCCGAAGTACTTGGCAACCACTCAAGCTGCTCGGAGGGGGTGTGCTTCAGCCACATAGTGACGTGCGTTTTCAGCTATAAAAAAAAGTTCGAGGGCAGAATTAGTAGACAAAGCTGCCTTTATTTTTTTATTATCATATATTAGAGATTCAAGATTTTCAGTACTTTTATATTCTCTATGAACTTCTCATATACTCAGACACCAAAATACAACCTTAAGTTAAATATATATATATATATATATATATATATATATATATATATATATATATATATATATATATATATGTATTTGTGGTTTTTATTCAGCACTTTCACTGAATTAAAAAAAAAAATATATATATGTCAGTGACTTAATTGAAACCAATACAATTTATTAGAATGTTCTGAAGTATAATAAATGATAGGACATTTTTTAAAATTAAAAATAACATTTTAGCTTTGCAGTTTTCATTATATACTTTGAGAATGTCATATATAGATAAATAATACGGGGGGCCCACTGTAATCTTAAGATTGGAATATGTGATTTAGGCATAAAGCTAAGCAATGGGACTCATATGGTCATTCTGCGCTATGATGAGAATGAATGAAAATGGAAATGATATAAACAATGAGTATATATATATGTAATAAACACTCTAAAGGTCACTGCTAAAATTTTTTCTGGGCTCAGCCTGTGTCGCTCCATAAAATAGGTTCTTTTAGCACTATTTCTAAGGTAAAATATTGCTATAATACCAGAAAACAGCTGAATTGGAAATGCCAGATTATTCTGGCTCGCTCACCTTTATTATAAGGTGTTGGTATGGTTTCTGGGGCGAGTGAAACCACTACCGCAGGTCCTTTTCCATTTAGCCTCTCCCTACATCAAAAAACCTCAAAAAGAGAGGAGCCAACCTAAGGCTCACTACCCGGTCTTTATGTTACCTGTTTGTAACTTAATCTAGATTATAATCAACTAACCTTAATTGTTTTTCATTTGCCCTTTTGAAAATATTTTGTGTACTTCCTTTTCCCAAGCTTGGCATTTTCTCTGGTACTATTTCACGGAGCGACACAGGCTGAGCCCAGAAAAGGGATTTTGACGTAGGAAAAATCTATTTCTGGGCAAAGGACCTGTGTCGCCCAGTGAAATCCCACCCTTACCTTTTAACCCCCCTGTGTAGACCAAGCTTGGGTGCTATCTGCAGGAATGACGTCAGAGGCGCTAGCTGTAACGGTAGCGGGTAGTGAGCCTTAGGTCGGCTCCTCTCTTTTTGAGGTTTTTTGATGTAGGGAGAGGCTAAATGGAAAAGGACCTGTGGTAGTGGGTTTTCACTCGCCCCACCCCCCCAGAAACCATACCGACACCTTATAATAAAGGTGAGCGAGCCAGAATAATCTGGCATTTCCAATTTAGCTGTTCTCTGGTATTATAGCAATATTTTACCTTAGAAATAGTGCTAAAGGAACCTATTTCACTGGGCAACACAGGTCCTTTGCCCAGAAATAGATTTTTCCTATGTCAAAATCCCTTTTTAATTAAATAATTTAATTTCTAATGGAATTAAAACTGCCATAAATAAGGGAAAAAAAGACAAATCTTCATAAAATTATAAGCTATTTTTATAAAACCCACAAGAAAGAGTGAGAAGATTACATACAGCTACATTTCTCTCTCCCCCAATCTATTTTAAGAAGTCTCAATTTTATTCTGTCTCTTTCTCTTTGTTCTGAAATGCTCTATGTCTTTATGTTTTAGAATGGTGCACTTACAAGTAAAATGAGATAATTTAAGATTTTTTAAAATTATTAACTGTGCATGTAAAGACATACAGAGAAATAGCAATACATAGGTTGTAAAATATGTGAGCGCTAACTACGAACGAGAGTGAGTTGTCCTACTTTTTGAAAATTAAATTATTTATGAATTATTACAGAGAGAGAGACAGAGAGAAATATTTTTATTTTATTATTAATGGTACTTAATTTACATATAACTGTACATACATTAACTCATAAAGAATCTCTTGGTCACGTTTTGCCAGAAATTTATGTCTTATAATTAGGTATTAGGGCCCTATTAACTTCGAAATTTCCCTGAACTTTAACCTTAAGGATTTGTTCATTTAAGTATTGTGATAGAAAATAATATTGTTTTTGGTGCTTTTGGAAAAATTTGGTACATTCACAATATAGTTAACATTTTATACATAATCTATTATATGTATTAAGAAAAAATACACATACTGTATGTAGCATTGGCTTAAATTTTTTCATGGGTAATTTTTTTTTATTTATCTGAAGTTCTGACGGCTGACCTGGCTACGTCTGGCAGTGGCACATTGACACAGTTTTGAGACACTTGTACTCCCACTGAGCATGTTGTGGGGTTGCAAAGTGCATGGCATATGTCGTACTGGATGCTACATGTTAACATTGCTAGTTACGCCATTCGTAATAAAATGCCGACGCTGTTGCGGCAGTAGAAATGCCATCATGGCACTTTGGTGTCTACCGGCATGACATAGTGACTTTTGACAGTTGTCGTGACTTGACTGTGTAGGTGCTCGCAGCCTTGCACATCTGCCATCATTTTCGGACGGTGGCAAACTTTGATACTGTTATGGATACGTAATGTCGTTGATGGTACATTCACAATATAGTTAACATTTTATACATAATCTATTATATGTATTAAGAAAAAATACACATACTGTATGTAGCGTTGGCTTAAATTTTTTCATGGGTAATTTTTTTATTTATCTGAAGTTCTGACGGCTAACCTGGCTACGTCTGGCAGTGGCACATTGACACAGTTTTGAGACACTTGTACTCCCACTGAGCATGTTGTGGGGTTGCAAAGTGCATGGCATATGTCGTACTGGATGCTACATGTTGACATTGCTAGTTACGCCATTCGTAATAAAATGACGACGCTGTTGCGGCAGTAGAAATGCCATCATGGCACTTTGGTGTCTACCGGCATGACATAGTGACTTTTGACAGTTGTCGTGACTTGACTGTGTAGGTGCTCGCAGCCTTGCACATCTGCCATCATTTTCGGACGGTGGCAAACTTTGATACTTTTATGGATACGTAATGTCGTTGATGGCACCTTGCACGCAACTGCATTGTAGTGGCGTGGTAATAAGCAAATTTTCAGCCGTTATGATGGTTGTGGTCTTGAATCACCAATGTGTGGCTCGGGCATTACTGTATTTGGTATTTACTATTTTACACTTATCCAGTAGTATGTAGTGTTTTTGGCATTTTGCAATTTTGTAATTTTTTATCTTGTCAATTCTTACTGTGGTGTTTCATTGATCACATTTCCATTGCAGGTATTATTTTTTACAAATTTTGTTTTAGCCAATGTACGATTTTCATATAGACTAACGAGTTTTCTTCCTGCTTTGTTCATATGTACCATAGGCTGGTCGGCTCCCCGTTTTCAGGGTCTTTTGATGAGGAAAAGGCTAATTGGAGGGGTTACTGTGGTAGTGTTTAACACTCGCCCCAGTTCTATACCGACACCTTTTATTTAGGTGAGCGAGTCAGAGACTTCTGACATGTCCAATTTAGCAGTTCTCTGGTATCATAGCAATATTTTACTAGAAATAGTGCTAAAGAGGACACATTTCACTGGGCGACACGGCTTCCTCGCCCAGAAATAGATTTTTCCTACGTCAAAATCCCTTTTATATAGACTTTATTTGGTAGTGTCATAGTATATTGTATGTTTAAGTATCCAGTGACTGGTGAATAATGAAACTTGTTTGTTAACACCATAATACAAAACAAGGAACAGGGAAATAAAATATTTATTTCTCAAACACTTATCTAGAAATTCTAATTGTAAACATATATGTATGCAAAACCTTGCAAAACCTAAATTAGCTAACTGGTTCATTGTTCAACCTGACATCAAAAACTCAAAAAAACCAAGAAACATTGGAAATACCAGAAACCTAGTTTACCTTAAGCAAAGGCTGCACTATCCACCTACATAAACAAGTAAAAAGTACTTACAAAAATTGCTCAAGCTAACTTCCAGAGAACACTGCATCCAGTAATGAAAATACCCACCTGAACAAGATATCACTATTAATGCTTATCTCTCAGGGTAAGGAAGGGTGAATGGATGAAAAGATAAATATTAATGAATTGAATTAGTTATGTATTATAGATTCATGATACAGTAAAAGATCCAGGGAATTCTATAAACATGTACAGTCACAATAGGAGCAAGCACATGACAAGTCACATGACAAGTAAGACAGTTATGTGCTGGGATCTAGGTGTTCTTAAGTGCATACACAGGACTACTACTGCCACTTTTTTATCATTTAGATTAAACACTGAAGTGTCTGCGGGGATTCAAAGATCAGAATGTGGACTAATTGTATGTTCATAATTTTTGTGGTGAAAAACATTTTATTTACTTTGTTTATGTATAAATATAATAATTAATGCTTTTATTTGGTCATTCATTCTCTGCATTGTGCTGATTTGAATTTTACCATATTGGAGAGCTTAAGTTAGATTAACTTCTAATGATAATGGCCACAAAATTTTATCAAAGGCACTTTGGTACAAATAATTAAGAAGATATTCTTATGGAATTTAAAGACTCGTCAATTAGCTTTTTTCCAAATGGTTTTCTGATGCTGAGCAAAAAACTAGCTTTGGTTAAGTAAATCAAGAAACATTCTAAACATTTGACTACCAGAATTTTTGCTGTGCATTATGGCCTCCTTTTATCTGTGCGAGGTATGCCTTATATGAATGACCATTTGAATACCCATTCGCATCAATGTTGAATAGCAGAAGGTTGTATTTTATATATTATTTTGGCATGCTGTGTCTTGCAGATTTGTTTACCAGACAGAAAAGCAAAGTTAATTTATTGTATTTCACAAGAATTAATGGTGGTAAACTAAAGGCGCGTAGTAATTACAATGCTTTGCATGAAATGGATGTTATATGCACACCCTATATTTAAACTTAAAAGTAAACCGAAGAATGAACCTTTTAAATTTCACTGTCTATACTTGCACAATAAAAACAATTTAATGCGTTGGGGACAGTCAGTTTGCAGTTGTTTACTGTCTGGTAAGGAATGGTGTCCTGTGATTTTAATAATATGTATGGGCTTTATTTAAACAATCTTTGCCCATGCAAAAGTGGTTTGACTAAATATAGTACATTAGAAAATAGTATAGTTTTATTATGACATCATCATTTTTTTCAAGTTTGAATAGTACTGTAGATCAATTATCAACATACAGTATAGAAATCTTTAATTCATATCATAGCTTGACTTTATTTGCTCTGATTTCAAGCAAATTTTCTTGTTAGGTTTTGGTGCATCTTAGATATTTTAGCTTATTTTACTATCATTATTCTAATTTTGCCTTGCTTTTAAGAATTTTTATTTTTAGGCTCAAGCCTGTATGCAAGTCACTATCTTCCGTTCCATCATCACCCATGATCTTGTCCATGGGGTACTGTTTTCCTGGAGACTTCCTAATTTTAACCCATATCTTCGTCACACAGATCTGCTGGGTTTATCAAGACCGGAAATACTCTATCCTCCTAAAAAGCAGCTTAACAACCAAGGTATTCATCACACACCAACACGTATATTTGCATTACTGCATGTCTTTTGATTGAAAGGGTAATGATGAATAATATTCTCTTTGGCCAGGTATTTTAAACACCTTGATACAGAAGGGTTTAAAATGAGGCTCAGGCAGCAATTGTGGGAGTTAATGGGGATCAAGTCCTCAGAAGCTGTTCTGCATAGGATATGTTTAGAAATGCTGGTTTAAGCACCCAGTAGTAATGTTTGATTGTATGTGAATAATGCCTCAGCCATTTTGCTTTAGACTTACTGACTTTCAATTTGCTTATCTGATACTTTCAAGTTGATATTTTTCATTACATCAGCATTGTTACCTATTCTACTAAAGTCAAATTTCAATTTCCCTTCTTACAACCAACTTTTTTCGGTTGGGTAAGTTTATTCTGATCTTCCTAATTGGGTTTGTTCTTTCAGATCAAGTCTGAAGTCTGTCTGTATATTTCAAATTGTGCATAGTGAGTAGAGTACAGTACTGTGGCAATGAAAAATATTTTGTGCCTCAGTTTCAGAAGCTTGATCTATAGCTGTGCTTATTGCTAGATCTCATTGGATATTGACTAAGGGAGATATGTACAGGCAGTTGTAAATAAGAATGCTGTAGGTATTGAGAGAATAAGGCATGCATAGTATATCTTGCTGTCAGCATGTTAGAATGTTTGCAGTTTGAATGATAATTAATCCTTTCAACTCCACCTTAAAGGATTGGCTTAAGTGAATTTAGAAAAGTAGGGTGTAACCTAATAGGAGAAGGTAGCAATCATATTATCCATGAGATGGTATGAGATTGGTAAGAAAGGGATAAAAGGAGAGATTAAAAGAAGAGGTATAAGGGAAGAAAAGGGGCTTACCATGATTTTATCTTTATCCCACACAGCAAATTAGAATGATATATCACTCAATGCACTTTACAATTTTATGCTAGAAATTTGGTTTAAACTTGACAATGCTGAGGCCTTGAGATAAACTACATTTGTCTGTACAATTGATAAACCCAGTACTTTACATAAGCCCATTTCATCAGATGAAGTAGAGATGCTATCCAGAATTATCATTGTTCAGAATGTACATTCATTCTCATAAAACAAAAAACACGGGCATTTACTTGACAAGTAGGTTTCCAAGGGATCTCCTGGCTTCTAACCTCTTGTTATGGTTACAGGTCAGCAAAAAGTAAATTTCAAAAGGTAATCTTATAAATTTACGTTACAGTACCTGGGATTTTTTAAATTTTATTTCAACATTCCATTTTTTCTTTATTTTCTAGAATGATTAGTGATTTGATTTGATGTCCAAACATTTTAAGAAAGACCATAACACTTCAATTAGTAACTAGTTAACTTAGTTCTACTATACTTAAATAGGGATGTTCTGTATAGCATTGCCTGGAGAGAAACAGGCTACTGCTGGGAGAGATTTACAACAGTATAGTATAGAGACCTCTTGCTGGGATCTGGATTGTCTTAACGTAAGGATAAATACTCTAGCGCCAGCTCGAAACCGGTATAAAACCATTACAATTGTGATGCAAGGAATTGGTGGCCTCAGGGATCAGTCATTGGGATAAGCGAGGAGGCAACTGCCAATTTCTTCTAACCCCATGACGCATTCTGTTTCTTCCAGCCCAAGAATAACAAAGAGGGATGGCTAGAGGTGGGCAGTACAAGTTAAGACTGCAGATTTGCTAGCTATGAAAAATACAAATTAATTAAAATTTTGTCATGATCACATGTGGAACGTACCTAGGGCTAAACGTAAGGGTAGACTCACGTAAGGATAGACTCACTTTTGGCAGGTAGATAGAAAGTCTTGAACCAACTGGAGGTTTAGCTCACCTGGTCTCACTTCCTGGATAAGTGGAAGCAAAGGCAGGAGACGCAAGCCTCTGACTTGTTAGATAAATGGATATCAAACTGGGGCTAACATACAATGTGAAGGTTCACTGCATAGATCTATATCTGTTCAGATAACAAACCATGATAGCCACCAACATTTTTTGTTATAATTCCTCTCTCTCCTTGCTAGAGAGAAGGACTTACTACTGAAAGGTAATAGATGTGTAGAATACAATATACTACTCAAAAGTAAGACTACTCACTCACCTGTATCCAACCAGCATATGATGGACCAATCTCTTCCCTGCCACTGATAGAGAAGAAAGGGGAAAGGGAAAAGGAAAAAGACCAGTCAGTCATCTCAAACATTCTCACTTTCATACCATCATCTTAGGTCATCATCTTAGGTAAGATACAAACTGTCCCATTAGGGGCACAAGATGAGCTACACAACTTTGAGCAGCCACCACTGGACCCAAGGAAAAAGTGTCCAAGGACCTGTGGACAACGTCCCTTAGGTAGAAGGATGTAAAAGTGGTTTGATGAAGCCAAGTCTACCAGCCTTTGAAACTCTCTGAACAGATAAGTTCTTTTTGAATGCCAAGAAGGGACTAGTCCCCTAACATAATGTGCTCTTCCATGCACTGTGGAGTTCACCCACTCTCTCTGAAGAAGCTGAGGCCAGTAAAAAGAATATTTTGAGGGTCAAGTTTCTGCCCGAAGGCTGTTGCAAAGGCTCATAAGGAGCACAAGTAAGACTACTTAGCACCAGAATTAGGTCGCAGGTAGGAGGTTTAAGCTCTAGGAGAACAAGACTGTTCAAGGCTTTTAAGCAGCACTGAAATCCTTTGCATATGTCCTTACCTCTGACCTGCATGTGGAAGAAGAAAGTGAGGGTTGGACCATTGGCCAACAATTGCCATGGATGCTTGATTTTACAATTTAGCTAGGCATGACAGTATTGGTATCACAGATTCCTTTTGATTTTTTACAAGAACTTTTTTGGTAGTATAGTATATGTGGAAGGGAAGAATGAATATAAGAACTTTTTCCAAGACTTGTCATTAGATAATTGGGTTTAAATAGCCAAGATGCAACTTTGTCAATATAGTGGTAAAAATACTCCAAGAATGGATATACTACTGGATGTATATCAGCACTACTGATCCCATTGGGTTTCATTAAGGTTTAGTTTTTAATATACAAAAAACTCCTTTGGTAGATCATGGATATAAATAAATATGTACTACACAGTTGTGAAGAAATGTTCTTTTTCAAAGGACTAAGCATATGTAGCTTGAATGCAACACTGTCAACACAGCACATTATCTGGGGACAGTACACATATTTTGATGAGAAGGGTAAAAATGCTCCAAAAATAAATGCATTTGTCACAGAAAAGAGAGAGAAAGGGAATATCTTTTCAACTTACATTTCATCACAGTATTTTGTGAAACAGTTTTTCTCTTAATTGCACTAATAGATCCACAGTTTTTTTATACTGTACTTACCAAGTGATTAATTACATAGCTATTACTTCACTTACACGGCAGCTTAAATTCAAGATTTCGTGGGTAACACTTCATACGTGTAGGTGACCAGTTCTGCCCACTAGCGGGAATATTAGTAACGACTTTAGCAGATAACCTCAATCTGATCATGCCTTATGTCCATCAGTGGGGAGGAGGGTGGGCTCCAATCATGTTATTACTTGGTAAGTACGTATATTTAATACTTTATTTTATTATTCTTATGAAAATGTTATTTTTATATAAGTAACTTACCAAGTAATTACATAGTTGATTCCCACATTGAAAAGCGATGGGAAACATGGACATATGTACATATTCTATTCCAATACATTAAGATATGTAATGAATTTGAAATAGAAAAACTGCTAGCATTGAACACCAATGCTGGTTGGTGCTCATCTTAACTTGGTGTGGCTTGGCAGTAAAACCATGGATCGCTTTCTACTTAGTGGGAACTTTGCAGCAAAGGAAGTGCTCTGATGGCTAGCAAAGCATGATAGGTGCATGCCCTTGCCCTGGCCGCAGCTCCTAAATAAAAACAACCAGACAACATTGTCACCTACACTGAGATAAAACCACAACCCATCCACTGAGAGTGGTGGGTGCTTCAGGTACACTGTACCCCCTGGCTCCACAAAAAACTCGACACCTTATTAAGTACAAGGTGAAGAGACAGTAGGAAAAAACAATCCTAAGCATCCTTCTGCAATACCATGCCAGTCACTAAAACTGGTCTCAAGGCACTGGGAAATTCAACACTGTTTTAACTTCCATTAAAACTAGTGAGAAATGCAGAAAGATTACATTCCCAGTAGTTCAAAAGCAGAATGGAAGTACAAAGCACAAAATGTATACAAGCTAAAGAGGTAGAGACTACTCTGACGTCCTTAGCTTTGCAAACTGTTCTCCTAATTCTGAGTATGTATGTCCCAAATTAAAAGTCCATGCGACAAAATGTTCTAGTCAGTGGAGAAATGGATTTTGCCATATCACCATATGTAGAGGATGGTTCTCTGAAAACTTCAAAAGGACAGAGATGACTCTATTTTCCTGCAAGTTGGAGAGAACTGTGAACGCTTGGAGAATAATCTGGTGTAAGGCTGTAGCTGGTGCCAGAAGTGCTGGGCACCAGTCAAGCTGGGAGATTGGGTCTGGTGGTTGCTCATGGGAGCTAGAGGGTGCTTGCAGCAAGAGCTGGTGCCAGGCTGTACTCGGCGCCAAACGAGCAGGGTGCCAAGTGAGGTAGAAGCTTGTGGCTCTGGAAGCTTTACAGCTGAACAGGTGAACAGGTGAACTAGATGATCGGGATCATTCGATAAGAATGCGAAACATGGAGGACGAACACACTTTCAGAAGGACTAAGTGGAATGGAAGTAGAGACGCGGAAGACGAATATGCTTACAGTAGGACTATGTGAAATGGAAGTATGTAAAGGACAAATGAGCCTGAAAGCTAAGGAGGTAGAGGCTGCTCTGATGTCCTTGGCTTTCACTCAAAAGAAGGCAAAATGCTCTTCTTGAGCATTAAAAAATAAGCCCTTTCAGGATGCGATTTTACATAGCACAAACCCAAAAGGTGTAGCTGGACAAAAGGTTCTCTCTTTCTTCAGTCAGTTATGTCTGTTAACTTCCTGAAGGAGAAAGGACGTATCAAGCGCTTGAATGGATCCTCTTTATGACTAAAACTCCCAAGGTAAATGAGGAAAAAAATGTATCCCTGTCAAAATACCTTCTATAATCGTTGACTTGGTTCTCAATAGTGCATCCTAGTTGAAACCAGCAGCCACTCGAAAGGGTGTCTTCCATGTGAGGCTGCCGAGAAGAAGAACACAGGATCAAACAAGGGATTCGTCGGTCATTCAGAATACATCCAGGTTCCAGAAGACCAGGTTCCTTCCTTGCTTGGATGTGTCAAAGACAAGATAAGGTCATCAAAAGCTAGGCTCCTGTGCTTAAAACTTAGTTAAGAGCACATCGATACGCTTTACTGATGGAGTACAAAAGATGTAAATCACCTTAAGTACAGATGGGGTATCCAAAAATGGGCCATAGATGTCTCCAAGAAGAGTAATAGAGACTGCAACCCCAGCTTCGAAAATGGTTCACTTAGTCTGGTAGACAGGGCTAGAAGAATGTCATCTGCAACTGCAATAATTTATGCAGTTCGTCTAACAGAAAAAATCTTGTACTGATGAGCTCCCTGAAGCTTCACAGGCTCCTTGAGGTAGCAAATAGGATCATAGTCGATCTGCCCCATGGATGATCACAGTTTCCCCAGGACCAGGGGATGTAAGGGAAGCATCTGCTCTCAGTTCATCCACAAGAACTTCAGATGACTTTAACTGAAAACGAATCCGTTCTGTTCACGGTAGAGGTTCTCTTGCTTGAAAAGAAAATGAGAGAGAAAAAAAACTTTCAGTCCAAGTGTAAACTAAGGTCAAGAAGCACTGAAGCTCTCAGAGAAATGATTACAGCTCTCCAACATATGTGAGAAGGTTCCATCATCCAGGGAGCATGACCCTGAAAGTTTCCAGTTTCCCTGTGGATTCCTCAACCAATATCCAAGGTGTGAAGCAGAAGACTAGGTCTGGGCTTAGAGGAAGATGGGAGTTCCCTTCTTTGTCAATGTATGTAGAGCCACCATGCAGGTCTGACTTTAATCCAGGGCTATGAATAAAGATGACTGAGTCCGACTGTGTTACCTGCCCCAGTTGTGACCAAAGTACTTCCGTCAAGGCAGTCGTTCTAAGAAAAGACTGAATCCATGTTCAAAAAATGAGGTCCACTGAAGAGGAGAGGACTCCTATTAAGACCTAAAATGTTGCAGAGGGGTCGAGGCACAAGGCACAGGTCTCCGAACTCAGAATCCCTGTCTCAGTAGACGGGCCTTCCAGTTCGTCTCCATTCTGTAGAAAACTGAGCAATCTTGCAAACCATTGTGTAGCTTCGCAGACATTGTGAAGCAGCTGCCAACTGCAGACTCTTGTAAGGCATGCAGACACATGGATATCCTGTTGACCTATTGACACCTCATACAGACCACAAAATCCTGTTGTTTGGCATAATCATCCACAGGCCATCCAGAAACCTTTAAACTGAGAAAAGACAAAAACTCAAGAGCGGATGCTGGGTGTTCATCGTCAGGAGCTGAGAAGAAGGGCCTACTCAAAATTGGATGCTAAAAGCCTGCAGGTCATTGCAAAAAACAGTCTCCATCTTCCTTGAGAGATTTTTCCAGAGGACAAAAAGCTTGAAAATCCAAGAATTGAGGCTAAGTCCACAAGGGGGCTCTTGCAACGGAGGCTGTAATTAAGGAAGAGAAAAACAGTTCCGAGACAGTGTGACTCTCTAAAGGAGAAGAGTACCACAAAACTCTCTTCCACAATCAACAAGATTGGACAATCCTACAACCATTCCAATTATCCCTGTCCGCACTGGACAGCAATCCGTGGCGATGATGTTGGAGAGTTCTTGTCTCCAACTTCTTAGCCAAGGTTCCTGGTTCCAGTCAAGACAATTCATGAATTAGATAAAATCTTCAACAGGAAGGTTAAACACACATGCCTTTCCCTCTTCCCGACAAAAGTCACTCCTCAAAAACTCCTTGTCCACAAAGGAATTGCTGTGATACTAAATATTGCAATAACAACATCTTAAATCCAGAGCAAAGGCGGAACTGACTAAGAGTTTGTGAGTGGAGAGGAGGTGCCTGGCAAATGGGGACTGGTGCTGACTGCATACTACATACTTGAAAAGCTGGAGCCAGGTGTTCCATCAGGAGCTACCGTCCAAGAAAGAACAACATCATATTCTAATGAAAAAACTGGGTACCGATCAAACATTGTGGAATGCTTCATGCTTTGCATGTCATCCTTGTGTAGGGGCCATGTTAATTTCTCTGTATCATTCCAATTAGCATTTACTGCCGAAGCAAGTACTTCAGTCACTGGGTGCCATGAGGGGACCACTGGGCACCCCGTGGACCACTGAACAAGCACTTGGCACCAAATAGAGGCATTGGCGTAGTAAGTTGGAGACCGGTGCTCAGGAAGAGACAACCATTGTCAAGTGATACCCACACCACACATTTAAACACTACCCCTTTATCAAGACTCCTTTGGATGGCTGTTTAACACTACATCTTCATTAAAAGGCCTTTCCAGTGGCTGTCTGTCAATGACTGAATTACAGGCGTAACTGAGGGGCAACTACGTGGGGGCAAACCCCCTCAGACTCCCTTGGACTGCCATATATCTCCTCCCAAGTGCAAGGGAGTATGACAGGGACTATAAGTCTAGGATATCCAAGGGGTCGAATAGCTACCTTCTCCATTACACCTCCATGATGATGCCTTTACAGCGGTTGTCTGTCAATACCTGGGAATATACAACAGATTCGACCGAGAGAGTAATTACCTGGGGTAATTCCCACCAGCCTCCCTTGGACGTTCAATATGACTTCTCCCAGGTGTAGGGGAGTAAGCCAGTGACTAAGGTCTAGGAGAACTGGCGGCCTGGATAATCACATCCTTCTCAACACAACAATCACTTTGCAAGGTTAATTTTCTGTAACCCAGACACAAGACTGGCAATAGTATATGAAGAATGCAAGGGAACTAGGCGTGGAAGCAAGTGGATAAAAAATATAAGGGTAGAAGAAGGAGAGAAAAGGGATTTTGACGAAGGAAAAATCTATTTCTGGGTGATTGGCTCGTGTCGCCCTATGAAAGGATCCTTAATATCATTCTTTCTAGGTAAAATTAATCTAAAATTACCAGAGAAAAACAAAATTAAGAAAATGTCAGTACAACTGACTCGCTCACTCTTAAACAAAAAGAAGTGTCGGTATGGTAATAGGGCGAGTGGGAACACTAACCACGAGACATTCACCAATTAGACCTTCCAATCAGAATCCCCACAAGAGAGAGCTGATACCAACGGGCGATGCAGCCAGCTACTACTACTACTAGAGGACGCCTAACGGACAGCAGCGCCCCTAGCGGTCATCCTTAATCTAAAAACATCTTGTCCTGCAGGGGGGGCAAACAATACAGGGTGGGTTTCATAGGGCGACACGAGCCAATCACCCAGAAATAGATTTTTACTTCGTCAAAATCCCTTTTCTGCTCAGCTCGTGTCGGCCTATGAAAAGAGTACCAGAGAAACAGACAAGATGGAAAAAAGGGACAAATGAAAAGCAGTTGTAAAATGAGGGATATAATATAAGTAAATCAATTACAGCATATAAACTAAGTAGCTTAAGTCTAACTTATTTTAAACAGTAACATAAAAGAAAGTTAGTAATGTAAAGTACTTAAAATTACAGTAAACACAGTAAATATAATAATGCAGTGTAATTTTTTTACAAATTAGATTTACTTAGAAAATTATTTACATAATATACAAAAACATTGTGTCCCTACCCTAGCATAAAAATAAGGGTAGGTACACTGAAGTACAATAACAGTACAAGTGTGGATGTCCCTAGCAAAAAAAATAAGGGACAATCCACTAGTATGATTCAGCGGCTAAGGCTAGGATATCCGAGTAGCATGGCGATAGGGTGAGGCATGTTGGCTGAGGTAGGTAGAAAGGAGACCTGGATCTATACTACGACTACTATACAGTATCAGGAGAAACAATGTTTCCCGCTGCTACTGCTGAAAATTTTAAAGATTCCAAGGACTTTAGATAATGACGTTTAAAAGACTGTCGGGATTTCCATCCAGTATACTTTTTAAGATCCTCAAAGTTCATATGTTGAAAGTAATTAATTGAGGTGGCTACTCCCCTGATGTCATGTGCTTTTGGGAATGAATCAGGATTGGCTTGTTTAATAAAGTAAAGGATTTGTGTCTAATACCTTTTACTGACAAAGTACCACCTTTTTTCTCTCATGAAGAGAGGACCTGAGGATCTTGAGGATGTACGAGATAGAAAGGCTCTTAAAGTTGATACTGGGCAGAGAGAATGGATCTTGGGGAAGTGGGATGACTTTCCAAGGAGCCCACCTTGCCAGAGGATCCTCATTTTTAGCTAAAAAGCTACGATCCGGAGCAAGCAGAACTTCTCCTATGAGGGGAGGAATTCCACATGACCCGCATCTCTGGATAGAGCCGACAGTTTTCTGAAATTCTAGCTCCATGAAGCTAGGCTTAATAAAAATAATGTCTTCCTAAGAAGCATTATGAATGTACAAGGACGAGTTGTCAGTATCTGAAGCTAGTTTGAGGACATCATTTAAGAACCATGAAACTGCAGTAGGCCTTTCTTTGAGAAGGTCTAAGTCTAGCACAGGCTTTAGGAATAGACGTGAAATAAGATTCAGTCAGATCTATCTGAAAACCTAACTGAAAAGATCTTCTTCAACGCCGATTATGAGTATAATAGTGCTAGCTGCTAAACCTTTTTCAAACAAGGACCTGAAAAAGGATATAGCTAGATTAACTGTCATGGTTGTAGTGTTTGATTCTTTCAGGAAAGATGCTAATTTTTTAACAGCTGAGTCATATTGTCTAATGGTTGACTCTCTCTTATCTGATTCTAGGAAGAGAATATTTTGTGGATCAATATTAGCATCTTTATTAGCCGCAAACTTCATGAAGTCCATAAAGTTAGGGTCTGAAGAATTCCTGAGGAAGCGAACACAGTCCTCATTTGTACTGATTGTGACAGCTTGGGATTGGGAATCCGTTGAGGTCGGAGACCCAATTCCAGAAGAAGAGGATACCAGTTGCTCTTGGGCCAGTCCGGTGCAATCAGAGCTACTATTCCTTTGAAAGTCCTCAGCTTGCTTAAGACTTTCAAGAGAAGATTCACTAGAGGAAAAACATAAATTTTTCTCCACTGATCCCATCTAACGACAGGGCGTCCGTGGCATAAGCCAGAGGGTCCAGGTTGGGGGCCACATAGCAAGAGAGCTTGTGGTTCGCTTGTGAGGCGAAGAGATCTACTTGGAGACCTGGACTCTCCGGCTTATCCACTGGAATGACCCGTCGTCTAGGGACCATTCTGATTCCAGAGGCACTGACCGGGACAAAGCGTCTGCTATCAACATTTCTTACCCCCGCCAGGTGAGTGGCGGACAGATGCCATTTGTGTTTGTTTGCTAGGGCAAAAATGGCTATCATGACATGGTTCACATGCTTGGATTTGGACCCTCCTCTGTTGATGCAATGAACTACCACTGCACGTCCAAACTAGCATTAGTGAGACTTTTTCGGGGGAAGCAGTCTCTTCAAGGTAAGAAATACTGCCATTGCTTCCAGAACGTTTATGTGGAGCTGGCGAAATTGAACTGACCAAGTCCCCACCCTGAACCTGTTTGAACTGAGAATATCCCCCCCACCCGGACAGGGAGGCATCCGTGTGAATGGTTAACACTGGAAGGGGATATTGAAGGGGTACCTGCTTGGCTAAGTTCTTTACTTTCGACCATGGACGGAGTTTGATTGCGAAGGATCTGTGGAATTACTTGACAACTTGTCTCGAGATTTGGTGTTTGCTCTCGATCGCCAAACTCGATTTATATCTTTTAGCCTTGCTTTCAGGAGGATATCTGTTACCGAAGCAAACTGAAGGGACCCTAGGATTCTTTCCTGGTTTCTCCTTGATGTTTGCTTGCATTTGAGAAATTGCCTGACAGATTTTGCTATTTCCTTCCGTTTGGCCACTGGAATTGACAGATTGTGGGAAGACAAATCCCATTGGATTCCCAGCCACTGAAAACGAGACTCCGGGGTAAGTCTGGATTTCGTTTTGTTTATCTGGAACCCCAGATGTTCCAGAAAGTGAACTACCTTTTTGGTGGCATTGAGACATTCCTCGACGGTTGGTGCCCAGATCAACCAATCGTCGAGGTAAGCTGCTACCATGATTCCCTGAGTTCTCAATTGTTGTACAACCACTTCTGCTATTTTCGTGAATACCCTGGGGGCTACATTCAGACCGAAGGGCATCACTTTGAATGAGAATGTCTGATTTCCTAGCCTGAACCCTAAGAATGGGCGGAAGTGTCTGGCTATAGGGATATGATAGTATGCGTCTGTAAGATCGATGGAGCATGTGACGGCTCCACGCGGAAGTAAGGTCCTTACTTGCGAGAGGGTAAGCATCTTGAACTTGTCGCAACGAATGAAAGAGTTTAGCTTTGACAAGTCTAAGATTACCCTTCTTTTTGTTGAGCCTTTCTTTGGCACGCTGAATAGGCGACCTTGAAATTTAGATGCTTGACTCTCGCAATAGCTCCTTTCTGAAGGAGTTCCTCCGCGAATCTGTCAATTCCTCTGATGGTATTTGGTGGAATGATTTGATTGGAGGAGGATCTTTGATCCAACTCCAACCCAACCCTTTGGACACTATGCTCTGTGCCCAATTGCTGAACCCCCACCTGTGATGGAAGAGGAACAGCCTCCCTCCTACCTGGGGAGCCTCATTGTTGATGGGCGGGTTGACCACCACGCCCTCCTCTGAACTGCCTGCTCCTTGTCGCCCGTCCTGCGCCACGCTGGCGAAAGTAGCCCTCTCGCCTTACCTCATCGGCTGCTTGTTAAAGGGAGTGTAGCCCTGACCTTCATACGTAGGGTTGAAGGCCGGCGAGAGTGCGTAGGAGGTCGACGGTTGTGATTGAGGAGACAGCAGGAGGATGGGCTGGTTCTGTTTCGAACTACCAGGTTGTCCCTGTTGGGTAACCGGGACGGCCTGAACAAATTGCTGCTGTTGCTGGTGTTTCTGGTAAGGCTGGAACCTTTTACCAGACTTCTTTGGTTTCTTACCAGCAGTGGGGGCGGATTCTTGCTTCCTCTTAGATGAAATTCCCCACCTAGCTCTAAGGCTCTGGTTGAGCCTAGCAGCCTCGTGGTGCACTTCATTTACAGCGGATTCTGGAGAGATCCGCTCCCCACATGCTAGAAGCCAGGAGTCTATTAGGCTCGTGCCTAATAGTGCACTCCTGCAGAACGTGCTTTCGGCAATTCCTCCTAGCTTGGAAGAAGTCGAAAGCATCTGTCTGAACCGTCTGAAGCTGGATTTGGCCAAGATCTTAAACAGCGGTTCTGTAGCATATGAAAGAGCAGCCATTTCCGTTATTATTAGAGAATTGAGGGACCTGCCAAACCAAATAGTTCGCGCGTCAAACTCCGCCTGAATCAAGGAATCAGGCAGTCTTGGAAGCTTCTCGCCGAACTGGTCCATGGCGCAGTCCGGTTTGAGCTTGCCAAGCGTGAATGTGGCTGGCAAGTTCTCCCACAATTCTCCAAAAGCTGGGAAGAGCGGAGAAGTAGACTCCGCCTCCCTTAGCTGTGGCATGGGCTCATCCTTGAAGGACTGCCTGAAGAGTCCGCTCTACTATTTTCGTGGCGAACGGAAGAGAAGCCTCTTCTTCCGTCGCAAAAATAGTGAAAGGACTCTTATAGGCCTGGAGCTTAGTGTTTGTGCACTCCCAGTCCTGAAGGCAGTGAACCCATTCCGTTGGGCATGATCCCTACTGTAGAGAACAATCTCCGAGAGATCTTGTCTTCCCTAGTAAGAGCCGCTACAGTCAGCCTAGCATAGCCGATGAAAGGCTGCGCCAGACCCGGAGGATAAAATCGAAGTCCTCAATCCTTCGAGTTCCACACTCGGGATAAGAGATCATCCCATCCTTAAATGGAGCGTAGGCGGCTACTCTCCAAGGGTTCTCCATAGAGAAAGCTGGCAGAGAGTCTATGGCTGGGAGCTGAAAATACCAGCACTTGGCCCTGGGGAGACTGGAAGAGGGACCTGAGAGAGCCCAGCCACTCGGTCCTCATTCTCTCTAACCCTGTTAGAGAGATCCTGGATGGATTGGCCTGATTGAGACAGAGTGCTTGACAGTTTGTGCAAACATCTGCTCAAATTTCGTCCCCAGGGCGGAGACTTGCGAACCAACCATCTCACCCACCTGTTGCATCACCACTGCTGAGAAAGCAGTGGGATCAAAGGTGCTGGGTCCCGCTCCTCCCACCGGCGTTGCCGGAGTGGATGCGGTGGAGGCAGGAGAAGGCACTGGCTCGGCGGGAGCGCGAGCCTTCTCCTTAGAAGCCTTGCTTCTAGAGCTCTTCGAGTAAGAAGAGCTCGGCTTGGCCTTCACCGCGTCAGCGTAAGAAGTCGAAGACTTCCTAGCCGAAGAAGACGAAGACGACTTCTTAGAAGTCGTCTTAGATAGAGTCTTCGGTTCTCTCTGTCCCTTCACCTTAGGAGGTACAGAGGAGAGCGGGAGAGCGGGTAGGGATCTCAGATCCCACAAAGCCTTGGAAAGAGGCGCTCGAAGAAGGGACAGGAGAAGATCCAGGAACAACCCAAGGAAAGACCTTGGGCGCCCGACACACCTACCTCAACCAACAAAATCCTCTACTCCAACCGCCATCGGCTCGATGTTTAGGTCCAGGCAGCGACGTCCGGGACCGACTCCTGTGCAGCTACGCCACCCGTAAGATTGCTGGAGATCTTGCTGGATGGAGGCTATGAGAGGGGCTGCGGACAAGGGTCAACGTACCCTGTTGACTTGCCCGCCGGGAAGATCTGGACGGCCAGCTTCTTATCAAGGATGTACGGGCTGGCCTTTGGCGGCGTTCTTCCCGAAGCCGCCCACCCACGCTTTCAGGGTAGCAAGGGCGACCTCCCTCACACTAGTAGCCTGGAAGAAAGGGCGAGATGAGCTTCTAATGGCGGAACGGGGTTAACAAACTTATGTCTAAGAGTTGTTAGTAAATGATAAAGAAGCCTATAATCGACTTACCCCCTCCCCCCACCAGCTGACTGACTAGGTCGTAGCAGATGGCGCAGGCTTCCGGGTGCCAGACGATCATATTGTTGAATGACGTGGCACAAGGAGCGTGAGACCTGCACTCATCGTGGCCGCAGGGTCGTACAACGTCGCGTTGCACGCCGGACCTGACAGTTGGTAGCCTGTAAGTGGAAAAATACATGAGTATCAGGAGAACACTTACAGTCTAACAGTTGCTCCGCTGGTGCCGGAGCGAGAAAGTTAGATTAAACCAGAGCCCCGCCATAATACGTGTGGTAACAAGGTTGGTTGGTTGTCCTAGGCTATGCTCCGCTGACGGCGGGGACAAAAGATAGAATCCAACCAGGAGTGGTGGTAAAAGGAAACCACGACGAAAAATGGCGGGGATGGTAAGCATATGAATAATAAAATTAAACAAATCATCGTAAAATTAGGGTATATCCTTAAAATAACAATAATATCAAACCTTCCTCCACCCGTCTACTAGAAGAGTGCCCGGGTCGGGTAAGAAGCAAGCTCCCTTCCGGTAGCGGGAGAGAGATATAAGGATATAGTAGGCAAGCAACCGACCACTAGTAGTGACCACCCCGCCCGCTGGCGGAGCCAGTAATCTATAACCAAAGGTGCCCCGGCTGCGACGGAAGGCTCCGTTCGTTATAGAAAGGGAAGGCGGCTGAGCAACTGGGGAAGGGGGGGGGAGGGTCTCGGCGTAACACGGCGGGAGAGAGAGAGGGGGGGGGTGGCCTACTCCTCCCCGTCTCAACAACTACCCGCTCGGAGACACGGTACCCTATGAGTGGTCGCCCTATACCCCCCGCTGGGAGGAACCCCTGGCCACCTCAGAGAGGGAGGGAGGAGGGCAACTGAGGTTGTCATGACAACCAAGGGGTCCCCCAGCACCTCCCTATACCTGGTAGGGAGGGAAGGGGAAGGGTAAGGTGCGATGGATGGAAACAACCGTGACCGCAAGTGCCTAAGCCGCGAGCAAACACACCGTGGGAGGGCCACGTGGAACCCAGGCTGTACCAAATCATGGAACATGCACCTAGGCTAGCCTAACACCCTAAATAGAATAAAATTACATCGTAAAGATGGAAAAGACACTTTTAGTAGAAGAAAAAGAAGCCCAGGGAGGGGGAAACTGTTCCGAGGAACAGAAGCCTACTCGGAGCCAGCGAAAGCCGATGAAGAGCAAGAGCCGGGATGCTGGGCTGGAACAAATAATAATAGCCCTAAATACCAAACTAAGAGAAATGGTAAGGGGGCTAATCTAGCTAAAACTCGATGTAAAAAACGATGAACGTAAAAGGTAAGCCCATAAGTATAAGAAAGTCCCAGTATGGAGGACGGGAATTCTTAACAAGGCAGCATGGCGCCGCCACGAGACAACCGGGAAACCGTATATGACCTATTAGAAGGAAAATACTGGTTCCCGGAAGATAAAATTATAGTAAACATTACTTATGAGGCACTTAACTTAGCCGTTTGCAATTGCAGAGAACGTTCCATATCGAAGAAGATAATAAATCCCGTAAAAGGCACAGCACAGAGAAAAATGCGTCTGTACGCTAGCGCTAAATATTAAGGATGACCGCTAGGGGCGCTGCTGTCCGTGGCATCCTCTAGTAGTAGTAGTAGCGGCTGCATCGCCCGTTGGTATCAGCTCTCTCTTGTGGGGATTCTGATTGGAAGGTCTAATTGGTGAATGTCTCGTGGTAGTGTTCCCACTCGCCCCTATTACCATACCGACACTTCTTTTTAAGAGTGAGCGAGTCAGTTTTACTGACATTTTCTTAATTTTGTTTTTCTCTGGTAATTTTAGATTAATTTTACCTAGAAAGAATGATATTAAGGATCCTTTCATAGGCCGACACGAGCTGAGCCCAGAAAAAGGGTATGTCAGCTTGTACATGCCTGGCTGTGTGCTCCAGTTGCCACCCATGGGCATTCTTGGGTGCTCAGGCACTTATGGGCACTTTTGGGGCTCCTTTGGATGCACAGAGCATGAGTTGGAGCCAGATGGTAGATACCAACCGTGGGTGCTTGGGCACTTATGGTGCTTTTTGCCTGCTCAGGGTACAAGTTGGCGGCTGATGTTAGATGGCACCAGTATGTATGCATTATTCACAAAAAAATTACAAATTTTTAATCAATTTGTATTTTTCATAGCTAAAAAGTGCTAGCTGGTAACCAGTTAAAAACAATCAAAGATTGTAAGCAAGGAATCCGTGAGATCTGGCAACTGTGTGTACAAGGTGATAGCTGGTCAGGGACCATGCACCCACTCCATGACACATCAAGTCTTTCCTTAACCACCTTGGAGAGTAAACGCTACGCTGTTGCTCTCCTTCCAAGCCGGTTGATTTGTGCACATGTTTCTTTCTTTTAAGTGTGTGTGTGTGTGTGATTGTTCTCCTTATTATGGATTCCACTGAGTCTTCAAGGCCTCGTCAACACATGTACCTGGGCATTCGGGGATTTTCGTGCTCAAGGTTTCTGGCTGCTGTTATCACAGATCCTCATACGATGTGCAGTGGGTGCCATGTTAATTATTGTACAATTACCAATCCTTGCCTAGAATGTTGTTCCTGGCCTAAGTCACAGTGTTGAGTGTTTTACAAGAAGAGGGAACATCGCAGAGTGTCGACTTTTCCTTCTTGGGGGGGTTTTTCTACTCCTCAGCTGGGCAATTTGACTTCTTCCTCTCCCTGTTATGTTTAATGTAGCCCCCTCTCCCTCGGGGTCTAACTCTCTGCCCAAGAGGGAGGAGGCTACATCTATTATTTTTAATTTCAGATACGGAGTCATCCAAGATGGCAGCTGTTGGGCATCGCTTGGAATACGGGGCTCACCCTCCTCGGATGGGCTGTTGTCATATTTCTTGAGGGCGCATACCCCCACCAGCCCCTATAGATAGCAGTCCCACCTCCCCCAGGACTCCTCTACAGTGGTTCTTGCGTGCTGCCATCTTGTGGAGCCCCTTTGTCATTTATCAACGCTCACTTGGGATGCAACCTTATCGCTCCCCGCCAGTGAGGCCATCAACCAGCGCTGGTCTTAGAGATGTTGTGACATCACTCTCAGCATCCTCTCAGCCTATGACGTCAGATGCAGTGGTGCCACTCATCCTCCAGTAATGGCATCATTGTCTTCTCTCGCTGAGCCGTCCAAGGCACTGGTTCAAGCGGTCTTCAAGAGGTTGCACTCTGTTTTGCAAGAGAGGATTTCTGCTGTATCTATGAAGAAGAAGAGTCATAAACGGAAGGTCTCTTCTCTGACTCCTACTAGTAAGAGACCTCTTAGAGAGAGGAGTTTCACTCCTTCTTCATCACTGCCTCGCCATCGTGTCAAGACTTTGTGGTTTCGTCATCTGTGAGTGAAAGGAGTGCATTGCCTTCTGCCCCACATGACCGTGTCTCTCGCCATTTGCCCCACAAGGTCGTGTTTCTTCCTCACACATTCATGTTCATGAGGCTGGCAGTGGAGCTAGTGGAAGGAAGGTATTCTCGTCTTCGATACATGGCTGTGTATCTCCTGTACGTACGAGTAACGCATCATCATCTTCCCTTCACAGACATGTCTCTCACTCTCACATACATGTTCGTGACAGTGTGAGTATTGAGAGCAATAATAAGTGTTTCTACATCTTCCACACGGAGACATGAATCCTCCTTACACGTACATGCTGATGATATCAGAGGTAACCTCTCTTCATCTGTTCCTGGATGCGAACGTGAATCATCCCTGCATGTACGTGCTGATGATGTTGGAGGTGCCCCTCTTCATCTGTTCCTGAACCAGTTCGTCGATGCAAGGATGATAAAGCGCCGATTAAAAGATCAAAGGTTGCAGATATGAAGGTGGCTCAAGCTTCGTCTAAGGATTCTTTGCTTGACATGACAGAGGCTGTTGGTTGGGAACGTGAGGCTTCCCTGGCCTGCGGACGTGTTTCTCATTCTCCTGGAAGAGACCTTAACTTTAGGAGTCCATCTCCTTCAGGCAACTCTCTTCGATGACATTCTCTGTCTCGGGACCGTGCTCGGTTGGTGTCTCATGGACATGTACATGACTCATCACATGTTCACGTACATGCCCCCTCTCTTGAACTTATATGTGTTTTGCCTGACATATGTGTACACAATTTTTTATGTGATGGTGTACATGGTTTTTCACATGAGGCTGTACGCTGTTTGAGTGGGGACCATGTACAAGTGTCGTTGCATGATGATGTTCGAGAACCTTCGGTCTCAGGTTCTTCGAGTTTTAGAGCTTACACTCCATCCAATAATGACCAGAATGCCAGGTTTCCTAGGGAAGCATCACCAGTTTTGTTACAGGAGGAGGATACTGCCAAGCCTTCTTCTTCGCATCATCAGTAAACCTGTGCTGGAGCAGGAGGAGGGAGACACTCAAGAGTTTGTCTTCTTTCACAGAGGTTGTTGATCTCATTCATGAGTCTTGTTGGGTCACACTCAGTCCGTCTTGCAACGTGTGAATGCTTTGGTGTCAGACCAAGAGGCTCTCTGTATCCTAGTAGATCATCCAAGTTTCTTCCTCCTCCTCTCATGCGGCATAGGAAGTACTACTCCACTAATGTAGTTCATTTGATACCTCATCACCTTAACCCAGATGTGATCCGTCTTAAGCCTGGTCTAACTCTGGAACAGGTTAGGTCTGAAGGTCCTTCCATTTCATCACAAGTCCTTAGTTATGGAGACTACTGCAGCTTCCATCTTTCAGATGGTCTCCTGACGGGACTTGTGGTCCACCACGATAGCCAGGATTGCTTTGGATAGGATTGACGGAGGTATAGCGAGTTCTTCCTCACTCACTAAACTGTTATAATCTGGTGCTAAGGGTATTTCATACCTGGCACACCTTAGCGCCACCTTGTGGGCCAAACACCTCCTGGCTTGGAGAGATGCAGCACTGTCCAAGGTGGTGAGTTCAGTGGACTCTTGAGTTTCAGATCCCTATTCACCCTTCGTCCAGACAGTTTCTTCGCTTCACTCTGGGAGAGCAAATTTATCAGTTCAAGGTCCTGTACTTTGGGTTGGCCATGTCTCCTCAGGTGGTCACAAGGGTCTTTGTCCTCGTCTCGACATGGACTCATGCTCAAGGGATAAGCCTGTTAAGGTACCTTGATGACTGGCTGGTATTAGCAAGCTCCAGGGAGAAACTGCTTCAGGAAAGAGATTGTCATCATCAGTTTTGCCAAGAGCTCGGCATAATGGTAACCCTAGATACTGCTTCAGGACAGAGATTGTCATCTTCAGTTTTGCCAGGAGCTTGGCATAATAGCTAAGTTAAATCTGGTTCCCAGCAAGAAAGCTCTTTACCTAGGTATGTTGATAGATACAGCAGTGTCAAGGGTTTTTTCCGTCGGACCAGAGGTTAGAGAAGTTGCGGTTAGAGGCAAACAAGTTCCTGTCACAACCCGAACAGCCAGCTCACCAGTGACAAGTCCTTCTGGGGATTTTGTCTTCTCTGGAGAAGCTGGTCCCTCATGGTCGTCTCCATCTTCAGTCTCTGCAATGGAGACTGAAAGACTTCTGGTTCCCTGTGGGAGATTCCCCTCTACATAGAGTCCCTCTGTCTGAGGAAAACAAGACCTTCATTGGTGGTTGGACCATCAGAATCTCTCGGTGGGAATCCCTCTGCATTCTCCTACTCCAGACTTCCTTCTGTTTTCAGATGCCTCCATCTGTGGTTGGGGAGCTCATCTGGGAGACCTCCTTGCGTCAGGCATTTGGAGTGCAGAAGACAAGCTAAAACACATCAACTCAACATTTTGGAGTTGAAGGCAGCTTTTCTGGGGCTGAGGGAGTTTCAAGAGAAGGTAGAGGGTCATTCATTGGTTCTAATGTCCAACAACACCATGGTGGTCACCTATGTGAACTAGCAGGTGGCTGGTGTCTCGTCACCTCCATTCATTGACAGTCGAGTTACACCAGTGGGCGATTGACAATTGGGTGGAGGTCTCTGCCAGGTACATTACAGGCAAGAGGAATGTGGTAGCCGACAGACTGAGTCATCGGAACCAAATCCTGGGCATGGAATGGTCTCTGCATCAGGTCATGGCAGACAGGCTTTTTCAGGTTTGGGGGAGGCCTATGCTAGACCCCTTTTCAACTCTATTCAACAAGAAGCTGGAAGTTTATTGTTTGGTGGTCCCAGATACTCTTGCTCTGACAGAGGACGCCTTCCAACACCCTTGGGAGAACCTGGAGGTTTACGCCTTCTCACCATTTTGCCTGATCCGTCAAGTTCTGAACAGGGTGATGAGGTCTCAAAATCTCAGGATGACTTTGGTGGCCCCTCTGTGGCCTCAAGCAGAGTGATTCCTGGATTTTGTATCTTCTGTCAGAGGTTCCAAGAGAGATTCCCCTATGGCAGCAACTTCTTTGCCAACCACATGTTGAAAGGTTTCACCAGTCAGTAGAATCCATGTCTCTTCATGGATGGAGACTATCAAGTATGTATCTCCTCCGAGCGAGAGGTTTTTCTCAGGAGGCAGCGGGACATATGTCCAGTTACCTCAGGAATTCCTCTTCGGCAGTTTACCAGGGGAAATGGCCAGTCTACTGTAATTGGTGGCATCGATGGGGTTTCTCTCCACTCAAAGCCTCTGTTCAGTGTATAGATTTTTTTATCTTCCTCGGGGATGAGAAAGGTCTCTCTGTTTCTGCTATCAGGGGTTACAGAGCAACACTAGGTTTAGTGTTACGTTTGAAAGGCGCGGACATCTCTTCATCTTTAAAGATTTCCCTGTTGTTCAGGGGTTTCAAACAGACCTGCTCTCCAAGGGAACTCGAGCCTTCCACATGAGATGTTTTGCTTCTCTTGAGAAGCCTCATTCGAGCCCCATTTGAGCCCTTGTGTCATTCATCAAACAGAGATCTGACGCTAAAGACAGTTTTCCTGTTGGCCTTGGCTTTGTCGAAAAGAGTTGGCGAGTTTCATGGCTTGAGTTATGATGTGAAACATACCAGGGGTTGGGGGTCTGTGGCTTTCGAGTTTGTCCCGGAATTCGTGGATAAGACCCAGAATCCCTCGGTGCATGACAACAGATTTGCCTCTCCATTCCATCACTGAATGACTTTGTAGACAACGACCCACAGGAGCTTTTGCTGTGTCCTGTCAGAGGCCTGCGATGCTATCTTAAAAGGACTAGCCATCTAAGACCTAGATGTCGTAGACTTTTTGTTAGCACTGGTCATTCCAGAAAAGAAGTTTCCAAGAACACTATTTCATTCTGGATACATGAGGTGATTAAGCAGGCTTACTCCTGTTACTGAGACTGCAGGCAAGAGCACATGACGTCAGAGGAATAAGTTCTACTTTACTCTATTTGTCGAAGCAAATACTGGAACCGATTCTCAGTAGCAATAACGTCTTCTTCCATTAAGCACCCTTCTCTCCTTACTACTTTCTGTCCTTACACTTTTCAATTCTTTCCAAAGAAAAGTGTATGTGTTAAAGGTAATATAATTTACCAACTGCTAGCAAGTAGATTAGGTTTGGTAAACAAACATAAAATGCAAATCTTTGCCCTAAAGGAATGGGGGGTCTACAGTGTTCCTCCCGTATTCGCGGGGGATGTATACCAGACCCACCTCCCCCCACAAATAGCTAGAATCCACAAATAGTTGAAACCCTTATAAAAATGCTTAAAACTGTCTATTTTGTTAGTTAAAACTCAAGAAAAACCCACTAATAATTTTTATACATGGTTTTTTATAGTTTTATCACAAAAAGTGCATTTTATGATGAAATTGATAAAAAAAAAAATAGCAATTTGTAGTTATTTCTCATAGAAAAATACTGCGAAAAGGCATATTTTCTGCGAATAATGTGGGTATATATTCCAGAGAAATCCGTGAATATGCTAGTCTGCGAATACAGGGGGTTGACTGTACTGTTCTCTATTTGCTGAAGCAAATACATACTGGGACCAATTCTCGGATGATGATAGTCATCCTCTGTTAAGCACCCTTTTCTCCTTACTGCTTTCTGCACTTACACTTTTCAATTCTCTGCAAGGGAAGTGTGAGGGTTAAGGCAATATAATTTGCCAACTGCTAGCTAGTCGACTAGGTTCGGTAAACAAACAAAATGCAAATCTTTGCCCTAAAGGAATGACAAAACATTCAAGAATTACTTTTACAGCAGTTATTTATCGACGGCTTGGGAGTAGCCTACACCCTGTAAACACCATTTGATGTGAATATTTGGCCTAAAGAAATGGCGTAAGATACAAAAATGGTCAAGGAATGCCTTTACATAGAGGCATGATGGGACAGATGCTGACCAATAGGAGAGCAGGATCTTACAGCAGTGACTAGCATCAGGAACCAATGGGAGAGCGGGAGGATGGTGGCGCGTCTACTGAGTTGGTGGCACACGAGTTTTAGAATTGTTCTCGGTGGCCTGGGCAAATCTCGGACTTTACAGTACATACACCCTTTTGCAACCTGGAATTTTCGTACATAGGGACTTCCGTATGTAGGGGTATGACTGTACTATGTGTCCCAGTGGATGTATATGTACACCAATGAATCCAGTTAAATTACTGGAAAATAATGGATAAGCTGCCACCATAGCTTGGTGTTTACCAGAACATGTTAGGTACAGATTGAGGTTATCTGCTAATGTCGTTACTAATATCCCCACTGGTGGGTGGAACTGATCACCTGGACAGATGTTTTACGTGTTACCCACAAAATTTTGAATACAAGCTGCCATGTAAGTGAACTAATAGCTATGTAATTACGTACTTGGTAAGTTACTTATATAAAATACTGTATTGTATGTATGTACTGTACTAGTACAGTATTTCCTAGGGCAAAAAATTGTTGTGTAAGAGCTGCAGTACCTTCTACACCAGAGTAACTTATTTCTCTATTGATGGAACATTAGTGATGACCCATCAACAATGGTGCACTGTATTGTATAGATGTCCATACGACATTGTGGTTCAATGATCCCTCTATCTCTTGCTCTCTCTCACACATTTACCTCACCTGCTATGTAAAAAATAATAAAAAATTACAGTGCTTCCATTGAAGTTTTCTTGTGTTCAGTAGTAGACATAAGACCTACAGTATACTACCAACAAATGTAACTAACTACAGTTTGTATGGCACTAAAAGTCAGATCATGCACTCAATCACAAGATCACAGGACTGAGGGTGATTCATGAGAGTATTACCCCATTTCCCTGTAAGAACTTCCTCAACATCAGTGAGCCTATCAGCACACAAACATTACAACAAGACAATCAGTATCCCTCAGTACTGAGCAAGTTTGCCTGGCTTAGCAAAAGTTGTAAGTACACCATTTTTCTCTATTGAATTTGATATTTGCTTCACACTCAATGTCAAGTCATTTGCACAGTAAGGGTTCTATCCACACTTCAGTGATTTTGTACAGTTGAATGCATATGCTCTTTCACAGTGAAAATAGCATGGTTAAACATGAGGTGTGGAGGTAGAAAAAATTAGATAAAATTACATTCAGTTTGTGCAAATAAAATGGAACCTTCCTCTACACCATCTTTCTGGCAGTATAAAAGGCCTATGTGTGATGATGGAGGTCTTCTTGGTACATGGCTCTAAAGTGGCCTTCGGGGCCTCCTCCTGGATGTTCAAAGTTGGGTTATCTTCATAATTATATATTGTGTCAAAAGATATCATATATATCAAACACTGGGATGACAGCTCTCAAAGTCTCTCTATGGTGACATGTTCAATCAAGTGACATATTCAATCACTACATTTATTAACACCAGGCAAGACCAAAAAGAAAAAGTGAATAAGGCCATCTATACCTAAGCCTTCTTGAACCCTTCAATTTCCTAGAAAGAAAATCCCAGTATGATACTGTAAATGAAACCAAATTTCTCCCAACTATCACAAGAAATTTAAGAAATCAGTCAGCGCCAAATTTCACTATTACGACTGGCAGAAAGATGGAAAGACAAAGTACAGATAACATAGGAGCGAACACAGAAAATTGCCCAATGCAAAACAGAAACAAAAAGAAAAAGAGAGAGAAATTGATTTATTATATTAACAATCAGTACCACAACTAACCAATGAGAGGGGGAAAATAAGACGAATAATCACCCCATACCAGCGGAAATCTCCCAACTTCCCCATCAATACATGTGCGTACGACCAAGAGATCCCAGTGTCGTAGGATGCGAGCTTTACAACAAAAACATACCACCACTGATTAATGACGATTAGACCTGCCTGGACTTCTTTTAACCTTAAACTGTGCCCACACAAGTATTCCTGTGTGCCTTTGCATTCTATTAATTCTTTTTATAGATGAATACCTGTGTGCACATAAATCAACAACAGCAGCAAAATATCTTTTTATGTCTTGAAAATTTGTTATATCACCTACCTGCTGATAAGAAGAGTACAGTACGTAATACCTCAATCTTATGCAATTCGAGTTGCGTGAATTCACAATAGCACGAACTTTTCATTGGAACCTGACTAGTTATCATACACAAGAATTTCTCAGACATGCGAACACCAACGCAAAATTTTCAAATCCTGAAGAAAACCTGCTAAGTTTGTTTAATTTTTCATGTCATTTATAACTTTTCAAGCTTTTATGTGTAAATTAAATTTAAATAATGGAAATAATAATTTTCTCTCTTTCTTACTGGGATGAGAGAATTTTTATAGTGCATGTATGTATTATGTTTATTAATATTTTCAAATAATAATAATAATAATAATAATAATAATAATAATAATAATAATAATAATAATAATAATAATAATAATAATAATAATAATAATAATATAACTGTAATTACAAAACTCATATGTGATAGTATTTTAAAGGAATAACCTTTCCACTTCACTTTTAAGTAAGAACAACTCTTCTCTATCTCTCTCTCTCTCTTACTGAGATGAGAGAATTTTTATGGTACATGTATGTTTAAAAATATTTTCTAATAATAATAATAATAACAAATAATAATTATAATAATTACAATAATAACAATACTACTACTACTACTACTACTACTACTACTACTACTACTACTACAAATAATAATAATAATAATAATAATAATAATAATATTTATTGAAAATAATGGCAGAATTCACAGAATTGATTTTGTACAATATTCTTTCAATTCTCCTTATGATTTTTCTTTCTGGCACGCTGGTATTATAAAGCAGCTGTCCAATGTTCATCGTGCTGTAGGTCGTCAACGGAAATTTCGGGCGGGCTGGTGTTATCAAAAGCAAAACTGGTTATCAGGGACAGGCTGGGGTCGTCAACAGGTATACAGGTGGGTTTCGTAGGTCGGGAACAGGCCGTAGTCGTCAGGGGTCTATCCGGTATTTCTTGTTATTTCTTCTTTTCTGTTTTCAAGGCGTCTACATGTTTCGCCACCTCGTTTGGCCATCTTCGGGACGGGATCGCTGAGTGCAATGGTCTGTGTCAGATGTATTCACGCTATTTATTGCATTCGGTTGGCTTGAAGAAACGGGTACCTCACTTTTCATTGGCAATACCTGTGACGTCACGAGCGATGTCATCAGGGGCCCGTTGCTGGTTGGCTGTCCTCTTCGTGGGCGGAGCCTCATCCTTATTGGTGATGGTGGAGGTCCCCTCGAAGGGCGTGCTACCAGGTCGTCCTCAGGGCGAGAGCTTGAGCTGCGATCACCCTCAGGGTACTAGGGACGTCCTCAGGATGAGAGCTAATGCTTCTATCATCCTCAGGATCACCCTCTGGTGCGATGGTCGTTGTGGGGCGGTGTCTGCTGCTCTCCTGACGGCGGTGGGGAGGAGGAAGGTCTCCTGTGTGATGTTTAAACTGGGAACTTTTGGGCTTTCTCCCTCCCGATGGTGCAGCGCTTCTAGATTCGCAAACGACGTAGATCGGGTGCCTGGTCGATAACCTCGAAGTTACCGACGATGTCGCTGCGTCGGATTCTTTTATTATGGGCAGTCCTTGCATGATTAAATACCGCTCTTCCTGCGCGTGACAGGAGATCCTCTTGGAGAGGCGCATTGACGTCATCCCGATGTAAGTTCCGAGGCATCCTCGGATTGGGCACGTGTATCTGTAAATGACGTTCGTCCTCTTCAAGGGATCCTGCAACGGTACGGGGTTATTTTTCATAATAAGACTGCATGTTTTTTTACTTGTATAAAATATGATCAAGTTGATCTGCTTGTTGGTGTCGGTCGGAGAAACGTGATTCCTGATTATTTCCCGTAGGGCTCGCTCGTCTGTTCTTTATTTTACCGCCGATGGAAGGTGCCCTTGTAGACAAAAAATTAATTTTCTGCTGGGGGTCTGGGCGGGTGGGGGGTTCCTGTAGGTACCATTCTTCCATGCTCTTCCTGAAGACGTTCTGGATGCTTCGGTTGGTGTGTCCGTTGTTTACTAGGACTGGGCTGCACGTTCCATCTCCTTATGGGTGTCTTGCCCATGTTGAACAATGGGAAAGAGCTCTCCTGACGTAGGCGCTGATGGTGGTGTCCTTATAGCGTTCAGGGCATTCACTCTCGCCGTTCAGACACATTCCCAGGTTCGTGGGCTTCGTGTAAAACCCGTGTAGCGAACGCACCCTCCTTCTGTTCAACCAGGACGTCCAGGAAGGGAAGACGGCCATCACGGCTATATTCGATGGTAAATCGTAAACGGCTGTTGGTGTGGAAGGCTTGACGTATTTCCTCGATCTCCTCCCTCGTTCCTGCTTGGATGAAAGTGTCATCTATATATCTTCGTATATAGATGGCTTCCTAATGCTCCTAAAGACACGCTCCTCCACCATGCCCATGTAAAAGTTCGCAAACAGGACCCCGAGGGGGGATCCATCGCTACACCATCGATTTGTAAGAAGTACATATGGCCATGGTGGTTAATGAAGGGAGCCTTCTTGGTGCATATTTCCAGCAGAGAGCGAAGGGCGTGTTCGGGGAGGAATTTCAAGCGGGTCGGTGGATGGGTCTCTGTAGACACGTTCAAGGATCATTTCGATGGTTTTCATCTACAGGAACGTTAGTAAACAGCGACTCTACATCCATCGATGCAATCTGCAATACTGCCTCCAGGGGGCGCGGATCTTAAGGTTTGCAGAAACTCCGCAGACGGACTTACAAACTATGTGTGCTGGGGATGAGGGGGTGAGAATAGTATTTAGTTTGTTTAGCAAGGTGGTATGTGGGTGCTGGTATTTGGCTAATGATAGGTCTTAAAGGGTTTCCATGTTGGTATGAGTTTTCACATTACCGTAGATGTACCCCGAGGTTGTAATCTCCAGAAATACTAGAGAGGTGTAAGGCGTTAGTGGCTGCGTTGACAGTTTCTATGATTCTATTGGCTTCGCGTTTAATGTCGTCTACGGGGTTCTTAGTAATACGCCGAAACTTAGTGGTATCGGCGAGGATCTCGTCGATTTTTTGTCTATATTCGGTAGTCTTGATAAGTACGGTACAGGGCTGCGGTCTTGTCGGCTCTCCTGACGGTGATGTCTTCGTTTTCTCTCAAGCTTTTAGCCAGCATCCCGCAGACGGCGATCGACGATGTCCACTTTTAATAAAAGGATGGAGATAGAATATCTTACGGAGACGATAATGAAACAAGAAAGCCTTGGGAATGTACACACCACCGACGCCCTTCAACCTCTCCTCTTAGCAGAAAGCCCAAATTACAGACCGAGGAACTTATAAAAGTGACATCGTCGATCGCCGTCTGCGGGATCTGCTAAAAGCTTGAGAGAAAACGAAGACATCACCGTCAGGAGAGCCGACAAGACCGCAGCCCTAGTACTTATCAAGACTACCGAATATAGACAAAAAATCGACGAGATCCTCGCCGATACCACTAAGTTTCGGCGTATTACTAAGACCCCGTAGACGACATTTAAACGCGAAGCCAATAGAATCATAGAAACTGTCAACGCAGCCACTAACGCCTTACACCTCTCTTGTATTTCTGGAGATTACAACCTCGGGTACATCTACGGTAATGTGAAAACTCATAAACATGGAAACCCTTTAAGACCTATCATTAGCCAAATACCAGCACCCACATACCACCTTGCTAAACAACTAAATACTATTCTCACCCCTACATCCCCAGCACACATAGTTTGAAGTCGTCTGCGGAGTTTCTGCAAACCTTAAGATCCGCGCCCCCTGGAGGCAGTATTGCATCGATGGATGTAGAGTCGCTGTTTACTAACGTTCCTGTAGATGAAACCATCGAAATGATCCTTGAACGTGTCTACAGAGACCCATCCACCGACCCGCTGAATATCCCCGAACACGCCCTTCGCTCCTGCTGAAATTGCACCAAGAAGGCCTCCCTTCATTAACCACCATGGCCATATGTACTTACAAATCGATGGTGTAGCGATGGGATCCCCCCTCGGGGTCCTGTTTGCGAACTTTTACATGGGCATGGTGGAGGAGCGTGTCTTTAGAGCATTAGGAAGCCATCTATATACGTAAGATATATAGATGACACTTTCATCCAAGCAGGAACGAGGGAGGAGATGATCGAGGAAATACGTCAAGCCTTCCACACCAACAGCCGTTTACGATTTACCATCGAATATAGCCGTGATGGCCGTCTTCCCTTCCTGGACGTCCTGGTTGAACAGAAGGAGGGTGCGTTCGCTACACGGGTTTACACGAAGCCCACGAACCTGGGAATGTGTCTGAACGGCGAGAGTGAATGCCCTGAACGCTATAAGGACCCCACCATCAGCGCCTACGTCAGGAAAGCTCTTTCCCATTGTTCAACATGGGCAGACACCCATAAGGAGATGGAACGTGCAGCCCAGGTCCTAGTAAACAACGGACACACCAACCGAAGCATCCAGAACGTCTTCAGGAAGAGCATGGAAGAATGTACCTACAGGAACCCCGCCCAGACCCCCAGCAGAAAATTAATTTTTTCTACAAGGGCACCTTCCATCGGCGGTATAAAGAAGACGAGCGAGCCCTACGGGAAATAATCAGGAATCACGTTCTTTCTCCGACCGACACCAACAAGCAGATCAACTTGATCATTTTTATACAAGTAAACAAAAAAACATGCAGTCTTATTATGAAAAATAACCCCGATACCGTTGCAGGATCCCTTGAAGAGGACGAACGTCATTTACAGATACACGTGCCCAATCCGAGGATGCCTCGGAAACTTACATCGGGATGACGTCAATGCGCCTCTCCAAGAGGATCTCCTGTCATGCGCAGGAAGGAGCGGTATTTAATCATGCAAGGACTGCCCATAATAAAAGAATCCGACGCAGCGACATCGTCGGTAACTTCGAGGTTATCGACCAGGCCACCCGATCTACGTCGTTTGCGAATCTTAGAAGCGCTGCACATCGGGAGGGAGAAGCCCAGTTTAAACATCACACAGGAGACCTCCTCCTCCCCACCGCCGTCAGGAGAGCAGCAGACACCGCCCCACAACGACCATCGCACCAGAGGGATCCTGAGGATGATAGAAGCATTAGCTCTCATCCTGAGGACGTCCCTAGTAACCCTGAGGGTGATCGCAGCTCAAGCTCTCGCCCTGAGGACGACCTGGTAGCACGCCCTTCGAGGGGACCTCCACCATCACCAATAAGGATGAGGCTCCGCCCACGAAGAGGACAGCCAACCAGCAACGGGCCCCCTGATGACATCGCTCGTGACGTCACAGGTATTGCCCAATGAAAAGTGAGGTACCCGTTTCTTCAAGCCAACCGAATGCAATAAATAGCGTGAATACATCTGACACAGACCATTGCACTCAGCGATCCCGTCCCGAAGATGGCCAAACGAGGTGGCCGAAACATGTAGACGCCTTGAAAACCAGAAAAGAAGAAATAACAAGAAATACCGGATAGACCCCTGACGACTACGGCCTGTTCCCGACTACGAAACCCACCTGTATACCTGTTGACGACCCCAGCCTGTCCCTGATAAACCAGTTTTGCTTTTGATAACACCAGCCCGCCCGAAATTTCCGTTGACGACCTACAGCACGATGAACATTGGACAGCTGCTTTATAATACCAGCGTGCCAGAAAGAAAAATCATAAGGAGAATTGAAAGAATATTGTACAAAATCAATTCTGTGAATTCTGCCATTATTTTCAATAAAATAATAATAATAATAAATAATATAATAATAATAATAATAATAATATTTACTGTAATCACAAAATGATGCC
>NC_087218.1:66305640-66336835 GCF_015104395.2 Macrobrachium nipponense | reverse complement strand
GGCATCATTTTGTGATTACAGTAAATATTATTATTATTATTATCATTATTATTATTTTATATTATATATTATTATTATTATTATTATTTGTAGTAGTAGTAGTAGTAGTAGTAGTGTAGTAGTAGTAGTAGTATTGTTATTATTGTTATTATTATATATATAATTATTATTTGTTATTATTATTATTATTAGAAAATATTTTTAAACATACATGTACCATAAAAATTCTCTCGTCTCATTAAGAGAGAGAGAGAGAGATAGAGAAGAGTTGTTCTTACTTAAAAGTGAAGTGGAAAGGTTATTCCTTTAAAATACTACCACATATGAGTTTTGTAATTACAGTTATATTATTATTATTATTATTATTATTATTATTATTATTATTATTATTATTATTATTATTATTTGAAAAATATTAATAAACATAATACATACAGCACTATAAAAATTCTCTCATCCCAGTAAGAAAGAAAGAGAAAAGAAAATTATTATTTCCATTATTTAAATTTAATTTACACATAAAAGCTTGAAAAGTTATAAATGACATGAAAAATTAAACAAAACTTAGCAGGTTTTCTTCAGGATTGAAAATTTTGCGTTGGTGTTCGCATGTCTGAGAAATTCTTGTGTATGATAACTAGTCAGGTTCCAATGAAAAGTTCGTGCTATTGTGAATTCACGCAACTCGAATTGCATAAGATTGAGGTATTACGTACTGTACTCTTCTCATCAGCAGGTAGGTGATATAACAAATTTTCAAGAACAAAAAGATATTTTGTTGCTGTTGTTGATTTATGTGCACACAGGTATTCATCTATAAAAAGAATTAATAGATGCAAAGGCACACAGGAATACTTGTGTGGGCACAGTTTAAGGTTAAAAGAAGTCCAGGCAGGTCTAATCGTCATTAATCAGTGGTGGTATGTTTTTGTTGTAAAGCTCGCATCCTACGACACTGGGATCTCTTGGTCGTACGCACATGTATTGATGGGGAAGTTGGGAGATTTCCGCTGGTATGGGGTGATTATTCGTCTTATTTTCCCCCTCTCATTGGTTAGTTGTGGTACTGATTGTTAATATAATAAATCAATTTCTCTCTCTTTTTCTTTTTGTTTCTGTTTTGCATTGGGCAATTTTCTGTGTTCGCTCCTATGTTATCTGTACTTTGTCTTTCCATCTTTCTGTCGTCGTAATAGTAGAATTTGGCGCTGACTGATTTCTAAATTTCTTGCGATAGTTGGGAGAAATTTGGTTTCATTTACTGTATTACACTGGGATTTTCTATCTACGAAATTGAAGGGTTCAAGAAGGCTTAGGTATTGATGGCCTTAATAACTTTTTCTTTTTGGTCTTGCCTGGTGTTAAAAAATGTAGTGATTGAATATGTCACTTTGATTGAACATGTCACCTGAGAAAGAATTTGACGAGCTGCCTCCATCCCAGTGTTTGATATGTATGATATCTTTTGTCACAATATATAATTATGAAGATAACCCAACCTTGAACATCCAGGAGGAGGCCCTGAAGGCCACTTTAGAGCCATGTACCAAGAAGACCTCCATCATCACACAGAGGCCTTTTATACTGCCAGAAAGATGGTGTAGAGGAAGGTTCCATTTTATTTACACAAACTGAATGTAATTTTATCTCATTTTTTCTACCTCCACACCTCATGTTTAACCATGCTATTTTCACTGTGAAAGAGCATATGCATTCAACTGTACAAAATCACTGAAGTGTGGATAGAACCCTTACTGTGCAAATGACTTGACATTGACTGTGAAGCAAATATCAAATTCAATAGAGAAAAATGGTGTACTTACAACTTTTGCTAAGCCAGGCAAACTTGCTCAGTACTTGAGGGATACTGATTGTCTCGTTGTAATGTTTGTGTGCCGATAGGCTCACTGATGTTGAGGAAGTTCTTACAGGGAAATGGGGTAATACTCTCATGAATCACCCTCAGTCTTGTGATCTTGTGATTGAGTGCATGATCTGACTTTTAGTGCCATACAACTGTAGTTAGTTACATTTGTTGGTAGTATACTGTAGGTCTCATGTCTACTACTGAACACAAGAAAAACTTCAATGGAAGCACTGTAATCTTTTTATATTGTTTTTACATAGTAGGTGGGGTAAATGTGTGAGAGAGAGCATGAGATAGAGGGATCATTGAACCACAATATCGTATGGACATCTATACAATACAGTGCACCATTGTTGATGGGTCATCACTAATGTTCCATCAATAGAGAAATAAGTAGCTCTGGTGTAGAAGGTACTGCAGCTCTTAAACAACAATTTTTTGCCCTAGGAAATACTGTACTAGTACAGTACATACATACAATACAGTTATATATAAGTAACTTACCAAGTACGTAATTACATAGCTATTAGTTCACTTACATGGCAGCTTGTATTCAAAATTTTGTGGGTAACACGTAAAACATCTGTGCAGGTGATCAGTTCCACCCACCTGTGGCGATATTAGTAACGACTTTAGCAGATAACCTCAATCTGTTCCTAACATGCTCTGGTAAACACCAAGCTATGGTGGCAGCTTATCCATTATTTTCCAGTAATTTAACAGGATTCATTGGTGTACATATACATCCACTGGGACACATAGTACAGTCATACCCCTACATACGAAAGTCCCTACGCATGTAAACTCCAGGTTGCGAAAGGGTGTATGTACTGTAAAGTCCGAGATTTGCCCAGGCCACCAAGAACAATTTTAAAACTCGTGTACCACCAAAACTCCAGTAGACGCGCTACCATCCTCCCGCTCTCTCATTGGTTCCTGATGCTAGTCACTGCTGTAAGATCCTGCTCTCCTATTGGTCAGCATCTGTCCCATCATGCCTCTGTAAAGGCATTCCTTGACCATTTCATTGCAGCAGCATTATCGTTAACACCTGGAATTCGTTCGTTCACATAGATTTTATGTGTTAACGTAAATTTGTGTTAGTGATTTTTGCTTTCGTTGTACTGTAAGTTACTTATCGTGTGTGTGTGAACTTTAATTACTTACATTATTAGCCATGGGTCCCAAGAATGTTGCTGAAGTGCACGGAAAGAAGAGGATGCTTTCTATGTAGATGAAGATGGAGATAATCAAGAAGAGTTAATGTTTTCCGCCATTTTTTTAATGTGTTTCCTAAAGTTAAGTGTTCATGTTTTCTGCCATTTGACCTCCTCCTCTGTAGCCATTTTCGGCAATTGGGGGGGGGGCCTCACTCGTAAGGTAAGGTTCCACATTTTACTACATATATACGTACATGTACATACCAAGTACTATTTCTCGTACCCTGGTACACTAATACACTTTATTTACAGGTACAGTCGGTTTAGGTTTAGGTATTGAATGGTCCAAATTGTTGTATTTCATTGTTTATTGGTCAATTTAACTTTATTATAAAATTTACTGTGGTGTTTTTGTAGGGCTTGGAATGAATTAGGCAATTTACATGTAAAACGTAGTTCTAGATACAAAAAAATCAGGTTACGAAGGCCGCTTGGGAACGGATTAATTTCGTAACCTGAGGTACTACTGTATTAGTAACTTTCATGAAATTTCAAGATGAGCTTTTTCTTGTTTTGTTGTTATTAAATTGATTCACCAACAGAATTTTGCCTTAAAAGTAAATCCATTAGGCTAATCTTTTGTTTATGCCTGGGCTACTTGCAAGAGCCACCAATAATATGTTTTTGCCCTACAAGTAATACTTGTAAGTTATGCCATTCCTTTAGGCTGAAAGTTTGCATTGTGTTTTTGTTTCCCGGTCCTAGAGTACTTGCAAGCCATCCGTATATAGTTTTGCCTTAAAATTAGATTTTCAAATGATGTTTTCGATGCATAGGCATCTGTAAACCACTGATAATAATTGCCTTAAAGTAATTCTTGAATATTTCCACATTTTATTAGGCTAAAAGCTAGGCAAAACTTTTGCCTTTATTGCATAGCTACCTGTGAGTCACTTGATATAGTTTTGCCATAAGAATAATTTTTTGTATCTTACGCCATTTCTTTAGGCCAAACATTCACATCAAATGGGTTTACAGGGTGTAGGCTACTCCCAAGCCGTCTATAAATAACTGCTGTAAAAGAAATTCTTGAATGTTTTGTCATTCCTTTAGGGCAAAGATTTGCATTTTGTTGGTTTACCGAACCAAGTCTACTTGCTAGCAGTTGGCAAATTATATTGCCTTAACCCTCACACTTCCCTTGCAGAGAATGAAAAGTGTAAGTGCAGAAAGCAGTAAGGAGGAGGAAAAGGGTGCTTAACGGAGGATGACTATTATTCATCCGAGAATTGGTTCCAGTATTTGCTTCGGCAAATAGAGAACAGTACAGTCAACCCCCTTGTATTCGCAGACTAGCATATTCGCAGATTTCTCTGGAATATACACCCCCATTATTCGCAGAAAATTTGCCTTTTTCGCAGTATTTTTCTGAGAAATAACTTACAAATTGCTATTTTTTTTATCAATTTCATCATAAAATGCACTTTTTGTGATAAAACTATTAAAAAACCAAGTATGAAAATTATTAGTGGGTTTTTCTTGAGTTTTAACTAACAAAATAGACAGTTTTAAGCATTTTTATAGGGGGTTTGAACTATTTGCAGATTCTAGCTATTTGGGGGGGGAGGCGGGGGTTCTGGTATACATCCCCGCGAATACGGGGGGAACACTGTAGACCCCCATTCCTTTAGGGCAAAGATTTGCATTTTATGTTTGTTTACCAAACCTAATCTACTTGCTAGCTCAGTCGGTAAATTATATTACCTTTAACACATACACTTTTCTTTAGAAAGAATTGAAAAGTGTAAGGACAGAAGGTAGTAAGGAGAGAAGGGTGCTTAATGGAAGAAGACATTATTGCATCTGAGAATCGGTTCCAGTATTTGCTTCGACAAATAGAGTAAAGTAGAACTTATTCCTCTGACGTCATGTGCTCTTGCCTGCAGTCTCAGTAACAGGAGTAAGCCTGCTTAATCACCTCACGTATCCAGAATGAAATAGTGTTCTTGGAAACTTCTTTTCTGGAATGACCAGTGCTAACAAAAAGTCTACGACATCTAGGTCTTAGATGGCTAGTCCTTTTAAGATAGCATCGCAGGCCTCTGACAGGACACAGCAAAAGCTCCTGTGGGTCGTTGTCTACAAAGGCATTCAGTGATGGAATGGAGAGGCAAATCTGTTGTCATGCACCGAGGGATTCTGGGTCTTATCCACGAATTCCGGGACAAACTCGAAAGCCACAGACCCCCAATCCCGGGTATGTTTTCACATCATAACTCAAGCCATGAAACTCGCCAACTCTTTTCGACAAAGCCAAGGCCAACAGGAAAACTGTCTTTAGCGTCAGATCTCTGTTTGATGAATGACACAAGGGCTCAAATGGGGCTCGAATGAGGCTTCTCAAGAGAAGCGAAACATCTCATGTGGAAGGCTCGAGTTCCCTTGGAGAGAAGGTCTGTTTGAAACCCCTGAACAACAGGGAAATCTTCCAAGATGAAGAGATGTCCCGCCTTTCAAACGTAACACTAAACCTAGTGTTGCTCTGTAACCCCTGATAGCAGAAACAGAGAGACCTTTCTCATCCCCGAGGAAGATAAAAAAATCTATACACTGAACAGAGGCTTTGAGTGGAGAGAAACCCCATCGATGCCACCAATTACAGTAGACTGGCCATTTCCCCTGGTAAACTGCCGAAGAGGAATTCCTGAGGTAACTGGACATACGTCCCGCTGCCTCCTGAGAAAAACCTCTCGCTCGGAGGAGATACATACTTGATAGTCTCCATCCATGAAGAGACATGGATTCTACTGACTGGTGAAACCTTTCAACATGTGGTTGGCAAAGAAGTTGCTGCCATAGGGGAATCTCTCTGGAACCTCTGACAGAAGATACAAAATCCAGGAATCACTCCTGCTTGAGGCCACAGAGGGGCCACCAAAGTCATCCTGAGATTTTGAGACCTCATCACCCTGTTCAGAACTTGACGGATCAGGCAAAATGGTGAGAAGGCGTAAACCTCCAGGTTCTCCCAAGGGTGTTGGAAGGCGTCCTCTGTCAGAGCAGGAGTATCTGGGACCACCAAACAGTAAACTTCCAGCTTCTTGTTGAATCGAGTTGAAAAGGGGTCTAGCATAGGAGGCCTCCCCCAAACCTGAAAAAGCCTGTCCGCCATGACCTGATGCAGAGACCATTCCATGCCCAGGATTTGGTTCCGATGACTCAGTCTGTCGGCTACCACATTCCTCTTGCCTGTAATGTACCTGGCAGAGACCTCCACCCAATTTTCAATCGCTCACTGGTGTAACTCGACTGTCAATGAATGGAGGTGACGAGACACCAGCCACCTGCTTGTTCACATAGGTGACCACCATGGTGTTGTTGGACATTAGAACCAATGAATGACCCTCTACTTCTCTTGAACTCCCTCAGCCCCAGAAAGCTGCCTTCAACTCCAAAATGTTGAGTTGATGTGTTTTAGCTTGTCTTCTGCACTCCAAATGCCTGACGCAATGGAGGTCTCCCAGATGAGCCTCCCCAACCACAGATGGAGGCATCTGAAAAACAGAAGGAAGTCTGGAGTAGGAGAATGCAGAGGGATTCCCACCGAGAGATTCTGATGGTCCAACCACCAATGAAGGTCTTGTTTTTCCTCAGACAGAGGGACTCTATGTAGAGGGGAATCTCCCACAGGGAACCAGAACGTCTTTCAAGTTCCTATTGCAGAGACTGAAGATGGAGACGACCATGAGGGACCAGCTTCCCCGAGACAAAAATCCCCAGAAAAGGATTGTCACTGGTGAGCTGGCTGTTCGGGTTGTGACAGGAACTTGTTTGCCTCTAACCGCAACTTCTCTAACCTCTGGTCCAACGGAAAAAACCCTCGACACTGCTGTATCTATCAACATACCTAGGTAAAGAGCTTTCTTGCTGGGAACCAGATTTAACTTAGCTAGGGTTACCATTATGCCGAGCTCCTGGCAAAACTGAAGATGACAATCTCTGTCCTGAAGCAGTATCTAGGGTTACCATTATGCCGAGCTCTTGGCAAAACTGATGATGACAATCTCTTTCCTGAAGCAGTTTCTCCCTGGAGCTTGCTAATACCAGCCAGTCATCAAGGTACCTTAACAGGCCTATCCCTTGAGCATGAGTCCATGTCGAGACGAGGACAAAGACCTTGTGACCACCTGAGGAGACATGGCCAACCCAAAGTACAGGACCTTGAACTGATAAATTTGCTCTCCCAGAGTGAAGCGAAGAAACTGTCTGGACGAAGGGTGAATAGGGATCTGAAACTCAAGAGTCCACTGAACTCACCACCTTGGACAGTGCTGCATCTCTCCTAGCCAGGAGGTGTTTGGCCCACAAGGTGGCGCTAAGGTGTGCCAGGTATGAAATACCTTAGCACCAGATTATAACAGTTTAGTGAGTGAGGAAGAACTCGCTATACCTCCATCAATCCTATCCAAAGCAATCCTGGCTATCGTGGTGGACCACAAGTCCAGTCAGGAGACCATCTGAAAGATGGAAGCCGCAGTAGTCTCCATAACTAAGGACTTGTGACGAAATGGAAGGACCTTCAGACCTAACCTGTTCCAGAGTTAGACCAGACTTAAGACGGATCACATCTGGGTTAAGGTGATGAGGTATCAAATGAACTACATTAGTGGAGTAGTACTTCCTATGCCGCATGAGAGGAGGAGGAAGAAACTTGGATGATCTACCTAGGATACAGAGAGCTTCTTGGTCTGACACCAAAGCATTCACACGTTGCAAGACGGACTGAGCGTGACCCAACAAGACTCATGAATGAGATCAACAACCTCTGTGAAAGAAGACAAACTCTTGAGTGTCTCCCTCCTCCTGCTCCAGCACAGGTGACTGATGATGCGAAGAAGAAGGCTTGGCAGTATCCTCCTCCTGTAACAAAACTGGTGATGCTTCCCTAGGAAACCTGGCATTCTGGTCATTATTGGATGGAGTGTAAGCTCTAAAACTCGAAGAACCTGAGACCGAAGGTTCTCGAACATCATCATGCAACGACACTTGTACAGGTCCCCACTCAAACAGCGTACAGCCCTCAGTGAAAAAACATTGTACACCATCACATAAAAAATTGTGTACACATATGTCAGGCAAAACACATACAAGTTCGAGAGAGGGGGCATGTACGTGAACATGTGATGAGTCATGTACATGTCCATGAGACACCAACCGAGCACGGTCCCGAGACAGAGAATGTCATCGAAGAGAGTTGCCTGAAGGAGATGGACTCCTAAGGTTAAGGTCTCTTCCAGGAGAATGAGAAACACGTCCGCAGGCCAGGGAAGCCTCACGTTCCCAACCAACAGCCTCTGTCCATGTCAAGCAAAGAATCCTTAGACGAAGCTTGAGCCACCTTCATATCTGCAACCTTTGATCTTTTAATCGGTGCTTTATCATCCTTGCATCGACGAACTGGTTCAGGAATAGATGAAGAGGGGCACCTCCAACATCATCAGCACGTACATGCAGGGATGATTCACGTTCGCATCCAGGAACAGATGAAGAGAGGTTACCTCTGATATCATCAGCATGTACGTGTAAGGAGGATTCACGTCTCCTTATGGAAGATGTAGAAACACTTATTGCTCTCAATACTCACACTGTCACGAACATGTATGTGAGAGTGAGAGACATGTCTGTGAAGGGAAGATGATGATGCGTTACTCGTACGTACAGGAGATACACAGCCATGTATCGAAGACGAGAATACCTTCCTTCCACTAGCTCCACTGCCAGCCTCATGAACATGAATGTGTGAGGAAGAAACATGACCTTGTGGGGCAAATGGCGAAGCACTCCTCTCACTTGCACGAACATGGACATGCATGGGAGAGACACGGTCATGTGGGGCAGAAGGCGATGCACTCCTTTCACTCACAGATGAAGAAACCACAGTCTTGACACGGTGGCGAGACAGTGATGAAGAAGGAGTGAAACTCCTCTCTCTAAGAGGTCTCTTACTAGTAGGAGTCAGAGAAGAGACCTTCCGTTTATGACTCTCCTTCTTCATAGATACAGCAGAAATCCTCTCTTGCAAAACAGAGTGCAACCTCTTGAAGATCGCTTGAACCAGTGCCTTGGACGGCTCAGCGAGAGAAGACAATGATGCCACTTACTGGGAGGTGATGAGTGGCGCCACTGCATCTGACGTCATAGGCTGAGAGGATGCTGAGAGTGATGTCACAACATCTCTAAGACCAGCGCTGGTTGATGGCCTCACTGGCGGAGCGATAAGGTGCATCCCAGTGAGCGTTGATAATGACAAAGGGGCTCCACAAGATGGCAGCACGCAAGAACCACTGTAGAGGAGTCCTGGGGGAGGCGGGACTGCTATAGGGGCTGGTGGGGGGTATGCGCCCTCAAGAAATGTGACAACAGCCCATCCGAGGAGGGTGAGCCCCGTATTCCAAGCGATGCCCAAACAGCTGCCATCTTGGATGACTCCGTATCTGAAATTAAAATAATAGATGGTGTAGCCTCCTCCCTCTTGGGCAGAGAGTTAGACCCCGAGGGAGAGGGGGCTACATTAAACATAACAGGGAGAGGAAGAAGTCAAATTGCCCAGCTGAGGAGTAGAAAAACCCCCCCAAGAAGGAAAAGTCGACACTCTGCGATGTTCCCTCTTCTTGTAAAACACTCAACACTGTGACTTAGGCCAGGAACAACATTCTAGGCAAGGATTAGTAATTGTACAATAATTAACATGGCACCCACTGCACATCGTGTGAGGATCTGTGATAACAGCAGCCAGAAACCTTGAGCACGAAAATCCCCGAATGCCCAGGTACATGTGTTGACGAGGCCTTGAAGACTCAGTGGAATCCATAATAAGGAGAACAATCACACACACACACTTAAAAGAAAGAAACATGTGCACAAATCAACCGGCTTGGAAGGAGAGCAACAGCGTAGCGTTTACTCTCCAAGGCGGTTAAGGAAAGACTTGATGTGTCACGGAGTGGGTGCATGGTCCCTGACCAGCTATCACCTTGTACACAGGAGTTGCCAGATCTCACAGATTCCTTGCTTACAATCTTTGATTGTTTTTAACTGGTTACCAGCTAGCACTTTTTAGCTATGACAAAAATCAAAATTGATTAAAAATTTGTAATTTTTTTTTGTGAATAATGCATACATACTGGTACCATCTAACATCAGCCGCCAACTTGTACCCTGAGCAGCCAAAAAGCACCATAAGTGCCCAAGCACCCACGGTTGGTATCTACCATCTGGCTCCAACTCATGCTCTGTGCATCCAAAGGAGCCCCAAAAGTGCCCATAAGTGCCTGAGCACCCAAGAATGCCCATGGGTGGCAACTGGAGCACACAGCCAGGCATGTACAAGCTGACATACCCTTTTTCTCTCCTTCTTCTACCCTTATATTTTTTATCCACTTGCTTCCACGCCTAGTTCCCTTGCATTCTTCATATACTATTGCCAGTCTTGTGTCTGGGTTACAGAAAATTAACCTTGCAAAGTGATTGTTGTGTAGAGAAGGATGTGATTATCCAGGCCGCCAGTTCTCCTAGACCTAAGTCACTGGCTTACTCCCCTACACCTGGGAGAAGTCATATTGAACGTCCAAGGGAGGCTGGTGGGAATACTCTAGGTAATTACCCTCTCGGTCAAACCTGTTGTATATTCCCAGGTATTGACAGACAACCGCTGTAAAGGCATCATCATGGAGGTGTAGTGGAGAAGGTAGCTATTCGACCCCTTGGATATCCTAGACTTATAGTCCCTGTCATACTCCCTTGCACTTGGGAGGAGATATATGGCAGTCCAAGGGAGTCTGAGGGGGTTTGCCCCCATGTAGTTGCCCCTCAGTTAAGCCTGTAATTCAGGCATCGACAGACAGCCACAGAAAGGCCTTTTAATGAAGATGTAGTGTTAAACAGCCATCCAAAGGAGTCTTGATAAAGGGGTAGTGTTTAAATGTGTGGTGTGGGTATCACTTGACAATGGTTGTCTCTTCCTGAGCACCGGTCTCCAACTTGCTACGCTAATGCCTGTATTTGGTGCCATGTGCTTGTTCAGTGGTCCATGGGGTGCCCAGTGGTCCCCTCATGGCACCCAGTGACTGAAGTACTTGCTTCGGCAGTATATGCTAATTGGAATGATACAGAGAAATTAACATGGCCCCTACACAAGGATGACACACAAAGCATGAAGCATTCACAATGTTTGATTGGTGCCCAGTTTTTTCATTAGAATATGCTGTTGTTCTTTCTTGGACAGTAGCTCCTGATGGAACACCTGGCTCCAGCTTTTCAAGTACGTAGTGTGCAGTCAGCACCAGTCCTTATTTGCCAGGCACCTCCTCTCCACTCACAAACTCTTAGTCAGTTCCGCCTTTGCTCTGGATTTAAGATGTTGTTACTGCAATATTTAGTATCACAGCAATTCCTTTGTGGACAAGGAGTTTTTGAGGAGTGACTTTTGTCGGGAAGAGGGAAAGGCATGTGTGTTTAACCTTCCTGTTGAAGATTTTATCTAATTCATGAATTGTCTTGACTGGAACCAGGAACCTTGGCTAAGAAGTTGGAGACAAGAACTCTTTTAGAGAGTCACACTGTCTCGGAACTGTTTTCTCTTCCTTAACTACAGCCTCCATTGTAAGAGCCCCCTTGTGGACTTAGCCTCAATTCTTGGATTTTTCAAGCTTTTTGTCCTCTGGAAAAATCTGTCAAGGAAGATGGAGACTTTTTTGCAATGAACTGCAGGCTTTTAGCATCCAATTTTGAGTAGGCCCTTCTACTCAGCTCCTGACGATGAACACCCAGCATCCGCTCTTGAGTTTTTGTCTTTTCTCAGTTTAAAGGTTTCTGGATGGCCTGTGGATGATTATGCCATACAACAGGATTTCGTGGTCTGTATGAGGTGTCAATAAGTCAACAGGATATCCATGTGTCTGCATGCCTTACAAGAGTCTGCAGAGTTGGCAGCTGCTTCACAATGTCTGCAAAGCTACACAATGGTTTGCAAGATTGCTCAGTTTTCTACAGAATGGAGACAAACTGGAAGGCCCGTCTACTGAGACGGTTTCTGAGTTCGGAGACCTGTGCCTTGTGCCTCGACCCCTCTGCAACATTTTAGGTCTTAATAGGAGTCCTCTCCTCTTCATTTGACCTCATTTTTTTTGAACTTGGATTCAGTCTTTTCTTAGAACGACTGCCTTGACGGAAGTACTTTGGTCACAACTGGGGCAGGTAACACAGTCGGACTCAGTCATCTTTATTCATAGCCCTGGATTAAAGTCAGACCTGCATGGTGGCTCTACATACATCGACAAAGAAGGGAACTCCCATCTTCCTCTAAGCCCAGACCTAGTCTTCTGCTTCACACCTTGGATATTGGTTGAGGAATCCACGGGGGAACTGGAAACTTTCTGGGTCGTGCTCCCCGGATGATGGAACCTTCTCACATATGTTGGAGAGCTGTAATCATTTCTCTGAGAGCTTCAGTGCTTCTTGACCTTAGTTTACACTTGGACTGAAAGTTTTTTTTTCTCTCTCATTTTCTCTCCAAGCAAGAGAACCTCTACCGTGAACAGAACGGATTCGTTTTCAGTTAAAGTCATCTGAAGTTCTTGTGGATGAACTGAGAGCAGATGCTTCCCTTACATCCCCTGGTCCTGGGGAAACTGTGATCATCCATGGGGCAGATCGACTATGATCCTATTTGCTACCTCAAGGAGCCTGTGAAGCTTCAGGGAGCTCATCAGTACAAGATTTTTTCTGTTAGACGAACTGCATAAACTATTGCGGTTGCAGATGTCATTCTTCTAGCCCTGTCTACCAGACTAAGTGGACCATTTTCGAAGCTGGGGTTGCAGTCTCTATTACTCTTCTTGGAGACATCTATGGCCCATTTTTGGATACCCCATCTGTACCTAAGGTGATCTACATCTTTTGTACTCCATCAGTAAAGGGTATCGATGTGCTCTTAACTAAGTTTTAAGCACAGGAGCCTAGCTTTTGATGACCTTATCTTGTCTTTGACACATCCAAGCAAGGAAGGAATCTGGTCTTCTGGAACCTGGATGTATTCTGAATGACCGACGAATCCCTTGTTTGATCCCGTGTTCTTCTTCTCTGCAACCTCACATGGAAGTCACCCTTTCGAGTGGCTGCTGGTTTCAACTAGGATGCACTAGTGAGAACCAAGTCAACGATTATAGAAGGTATTTTGACAGGGATACATTTTTTTCCTCTTTTACCTTGGGAGTTTTAGTCATAAAGAGGATCCATTCAAGCGCTTGATACATCCTTTCTCCTTTAGGAAGTTAACAGACATCACTGACTGAAGAAGAGAGAACCTTTTGTCCAGCTACACCTTTTGGGTTTTTACCTTAACAGGCTTATTTGTCCTTTACATACTTCCATTTCACATAGTCCTACTGTACAAATTTATTCATCGTCCCCGCGTCTCTACTTCCATTCCACTAAGTCCTACTGAAAGTATGTTCACCCTCCATGTTTCGCATTCTTATCAAGTGATCCCGATCATCTAGCTCACCCTGTCACCTGTTCACCTGTTCAGCTGTAAAGCTTCCAGAGCCACAAGCTTCTACCTCACTTGGCACCACCTCTCGTTTTGGTGCCGAGTACAGCCTGGCACCAGCTCTTGCTCCAAGCACCCCTCTAGCTCCCATGAGCACCCACCAGGACCCAATCTCCCAGCTTGACTGGTGCCAGCACTTCTGGCACCAGCTACAACCTGACACCAGATTATTCTCCAAGCGTTCACAGCTCTCTCCAGCTTTGCAGGAAAATAGAGTTATCTCTGTCCTTTTGAAGTTTTCAGAGAACCATCCTCTACATATGGTGATATGGCAAAATCCATTTCATCCACTGACTAGAACATTTTGTCTCATGGACTTTTAACTTGGGAAATACATACTCAGAATTAGGAGTGCAGTTTGCAAAGCTAAGGACGTCAGAGTAGTCTCTACCTCTTTAGCTTGTATACATTTTGTGCCTTGTACTTCCATTCTGCTTTTGAACAACTGGGAATGTAATCTTTCTGCATTTCTCACTAGTTTTAATGGAAGTTAAAACAGTGTTGAATCTGCCAGTGCCTTGAGACCAGTTTTAGTGACTGGCATGGTATTGCAGAAGGAAGCTTAGGATTGTTTTTTCCTACTGTCTCTTCACCTTATACTTAATAAGGTGTCGAGTTTTTTGTGGAGCCAGGGGGTACAGTGTACCTGAAGCACCCATCACTCTCAGTGGATGGGTTGTGGTTTTATCTCAGTGTAGGTGACAATGTTGTCTGGTTGTTTTTATTTTGGAGCTGCGGCCAGGGCAAGGGCATGCACCTATCATGCTTTGCTAGCCATCAGAGCACTTCCTTCGCTGCAAAGTTCCCACTAAGTAGAAAGCGATCCATGGTTTTACTGCCACGCCACAACAAGTTAAGATGAGCACCAACCAGCATTGGTGTTCAATGCTAGCAGTTTTTCTATTTCAAATTCATTACATATCTTAATGTTTTGGAGTAGAATATGTACATATGTCCAAGTTTCCCATCGCTTTTCAATGTGGGAATCAGCTATGTAATTACTTGGTAAGTTACTTATATAAAAATAAAATTTTCATAAGAATAATAAAATAAAGTTTTATATATACGTACTTACCAAGTAATAACATGATTGGAGCCCACCCTCCACCCTGCTGATGGACATAAGGCATGATCAGATTGAGGTTATATGCTAAAGTCGTTACTAATATTCCCGCTAGTGGGCAGAACTGGTCACCTACACATATGAAGTGTTACCCATGAAATCTTGAATTTAAGCTGCCGTGTAAGTGAAGTAATAGCTATGTAATTAAGTACTTGGTAAGTACAGTATATATAAAACTTTATTATAAAAAGTCCTGTTTACCACACTTTTGATAAGTATATATAAAACTATTTTATTATAAAATCCTTGTTTACCACAATTTTTAGGGATCACTGCTGTAGTAGAACAGTACGTACTTTTTTGTAATTTCATACTTTGGATATCATGACATTATCTTGGGTAATATAATTTGCTTCCTAAAGCACTATGCTTACAGGTGTACTTCAGCCAGAATATATTTATTGGAATTGTTCTTTTGCTTCAGCACAGTATTTTTCCTAATTCAGTGGATTCTACTGATTTTATTTGGAGATAGCCTAGCACTGACTAAGCTTAGAAATATTCCCTTATCCACATATTGCAACTGTCTATACCTCCTTTGGATCTATTAGTGCAATTAAGAGAAAAACTGTTTCACAAAATACTGTGATGAAATATAAGGTGAAAAGATATTCCCTCTCTCTCTCTTTTCTGTGACAAATGCATTTATTTTTGGAGCATTTTTACCCTTCTCATCAAAATATGTGTACTGTCCCCAGATAATGTGCTGTGTTGACAGTGTTGCATTCAAGCTACATATGCTTAGTCCTTTGAAAAAGAACATTTCTTCACAACTGTGTAGTACATATTTATTTATATCCATGATCTACCAAAGGAGATTTTTTGTATATTAAAAAATAAACCTTAATGAAACCCAATGGGATCAGTAGTGCTGATATACATCCAGTAGTATATCCATTCTTGGAGTATTTTTACCACTATATTGACAAAGTTGCATCTCGGCTATTTAAACCCAATTATCTAATGACAAGTCTTGGAAAAAGTTCTTATATTCATTCTTCCCTTCCACATATACTATACTACCAAAGAAGTTCTTGTAAAAAATCAAATAAAAAATCAAAAGGAATCTGTGATACCAGAACTGTCATGCCTAGCTAAATTGTAAAATGGTCCAATGGTCCAACCCTCACTTTCTTCTTCCACATGCAGGTCAGAGGTAAGGACATATGCAAAGGATTTCAATGCTGCTTAAAAGCTTTGAACAGTCTTGTTCTCCCAGAGAACTTAAACCTCCTACCTGCGACCTAATTCTGGTACTACGTAGTCTTACTTGTGCTCCTATGAGCCTTTGCAACAGCCTTCGGGCAGAAACTTGACCCTCAAAATATTCTTTTTACTGGCCTCAGCTTCTTCAGAGAGAGTGGGTGAACTCCACAGTGCATGGAAGAGCACATTATTTTAGGGGATTAGGAATTCAAAAAGAACTTATCTGTTCAGAGAGTTTCAAAGGCTGGTAGACTTGGCTTCATCAAACCACTTTTACATCCTTCTACCTAAGGGACGTTGTCTACAGGTCCTTGGACACTTTTTCCTTGGGTCCAGTGGTGGCTGCTCAAAGTTGTGTAGCTCACCTTGTGCCCCTAATGGGACAGTTTGTATTTTACATAAGATGATGACCTAAGATGATTGGTATGAAAGTGAGAATGATTGAGATGACTGACTGATCTTTTTCCTTTTCCCTTTCCCCTTTCTTCTGTATCAGTGGCAGGGAAGAGATTGATCCATCATATGCTGGTTGGATACAGGTGAGTGAGTAGTCTTACTTTTGAGTAGTATATTGTATTCTACACATCTATTACCTTTCAGTAGCAAGTCCTTCTCTCTAGCAAGGAGAGAGAGGAATGATAACAAACAATGTTCGTGGCTATCATGGTTTGTTATCTGAACAGATATAGATCTTTACTTTCAACTATGCAGTGAACCTTCACATTGTATGTTAGCCCCAGTTTGATATCCATTTATCTAACAAGTTAGAGGCTTGCGTCTCCTTCCTTTGCTTCCACTTATCCAGGAAGTGAGACCAGGTGAGCTAAACCTCCAGTTGGTTCAAGACTTTTTATCTGCCTGCCAAAAGTGAGTCTATCCTTACGTGAGTCTACCCTTACGTTTAGCCCAAGGTACGTTCCACATATGATCATGACAAATTTTTAATTAATTTGTATTTTTCATAGCTAGCAAACCTGCGGTCTTAACTTGAACTGCCCACCTCTAACCATCCCTCTTTGTTATTCTTGGGCTGGAAGAAACAGAATGCGTCATGGGGTTAGAAGAAATCGGCAGTTGTCTCCTCACTTATCCCAATGACTGATCCCTGATGCCACCAATTCCTTGCATCACAATTGTGATGGTTTTTTACCGGTTTCGAGCTGGCGCTAGAGGATTTATCCTTACGTTAAGACTGCAGGTTTGTTAGCTATGAAAAATAGAAATTAATTTAAAATTTGTTATTTTAACCTCTTCCGTTCTCCTTACTTGGCTTGGGAAACCAGTAACATTACATTCCTCCACAACATTTACAAAACAATCTAGCACCATATGATATATACTAAGGATTGAGGAATGCTGTGTAACTTACTCAGCTGTAATAAACAAAAGTGGTTTGACATTTCCACTGGCATTCGAGATTCATCAGCATCTTGTGATTTCAAGGGCCTTTCCCTGTAACACACTTAGGTATTTCCCACTGACTTACTATTGCTTATGAACAAACACAAAATACACAAGTGAAAATATCAAGGATTAAAAGAGATGCCGTAAGGAGACATTAAGATCAAAGACCACTTATTTGAACAATACCAGTGGCTGTAGGAGACTGCCTGTGTATGCTGCTTAGCCAGGCAGTCTTGAGTCCTACTCTCCAGCAGACTACTACTTTCACATAACACAAACATCTTGTGACATTACAGGTTTCATTGTTATGAAATGTAAATGCATTTACAATGCATTTAGGTATTATATATAAAATTCTTTTAATCTGATATAATGTTTATCTGTCCATGGAATCTCTGAGGTTGTGTTACCATCTCAAAGGCATTAGACAAGAAGGATAACAGCAGCAGCAATGAAGGGGAAGAGAGTAGAATTACTTTGAAAACTTTATCGAAAAAGACATCTAATTTTGTTGAGAGATGTTTCTTCTTTAACAGGTTCAGTCATGGAGTACCATGCCATGTACAGAAGAATCTAGGCAAATAGAGAGCAACTTCTGCTAAAAGCCCATCATCTATGATCTGTGTCAGAAGATTGCTAAAAGGGCCTCAGTCTTTTCATCTATAGTTCCATACCTTCAACAGGAATGACCCTTGAATCTTCTCCTCTGGTCATTTAATGATTCAAGTGCAAAATGCCACCTGTTGTAGTGGATGACCTTTAGCTCGGGATTGAGGCTGATGATCCTGAATCCTTTGGAGGTTTATGATCCAAAGCCCTTTGAGGTTTGTAAACCTTAGCCCTTGGAGACAGATGATCCCAAACCCTTGAAGGTTGACAATCCAGATCCCAGCAAGAGGTCTCTATACTATACTGTTGTAAATCTCTCCCAGCAGTAGCCTGTTTCTCTCCAGGCAATGCTATACAGAACATCCCTATTTAAGTATAGTAGAACTAAGTTAACTAGTTACTAATTGAAGTGTTATGGTCTTTCTTAAAATGTTTGGACATCAAATCAAATCACTAATCATTCTAGAAAATAAAAGAAAAAAATGTAATGTTGAAATATTATTTTAAAACCCAACCCAGGTACTGTAACGTAAATTTATAAGATTATCTTTTGAAATTTACTTTTTGCTGACCCGTAACCATAACAAGAGGTTAGAAGCCAGGAGATCCCTTGGAAACCTACTTGTCAAGTAAATGCCCGTGTTTTTTGTTTTATGAGAATGAATGTACATTCTGAACAATGATAATTCTGGATAGCGTCTCTACTTCATCTAATGAAATGGGCTTATGTAAAGTACTGGGTTTATCAATTGTACAGACAAATGTAGTTTATCACAAGGCCTCAGCATTGTCAAGTTTAAACCAAATTTCTAGCATAAAATTGTAAAGTGCATTGAGTGATATATCATTCTAATTTTCCTGTTGTGGGATAAAGATAAAAATCATGGTAAGCCCCTTTTCTTCCCTTATACCTCTTCTTTTAAATCTCTCCTTTTATCCCTTTCTTACCAATCTCATACCATCTCATGGATAATATGATTTGCTACCTTCTCCTATTAGGTTACACCCTACTTTTCTAAATTCACTTAAGCCAATCCTTTAAGGTGGAGTTGAAAGGATTAATTATCATTCAAACTGCAAACATTCTAACATGCTGACAGCAAGATATACTATGCATGCCTTATTCTCTCAATACCTACAGCATTCTTATTTACAACTGCCTGTACATATCTCCCTTAGTCAATATCCAATGAGATCTAGCAATAAGCACAGCTATAGATCAAGCTTCTGAAACTGAGGCACAAAATATTTTTCATTGCACAGTACTGTACTCTACTCACTATGCACAATTTGAATATACAGACAGACTTCAGACTTGATCTGAAAGAACAACCCAATTAGGAAGATCAGAATAAACTTACCCGAAAAAGTCTGGGTTGTAAGAAGGGAAATTGAAATTGACTTTAGTAGATAGGTAACAATGCTGATGTAATGAAAAATATCAACTTGAAAGTATCAGATAAGCAAATTGAAAGTCAGTAAGTCTAAAGCAAAATGGCTGAGGCATTATTCACATACAATCAAACATTACTACTGGGTGCTTAAACCAGCATTCTAAACATCATCCTATGCAGAACAGCTTCTGAGGACTTGATCCCCATTAACTCCCACAATTGCTGCCTGAGCCTCATTTTAAACCCTTCTGTATCAAGGTGTTTAAAATACCTGGCCAAAGAGAATTATATTCATCATTACCCTTTCAATCAAAAAGACATGCAGTAATGCAAATATACGTGTTGGTGTGTGATGAATACCTTGGTTGTTAAGCTGCTTAGGAGGATGAGTATTTCCGTCTGATAAACCCAGCAGATCTGTGTGACGAAGATATGGGTAAAATTAGGAAGTCTCCAGAAAACAGTACCCCATGGACAAGATCATGGGTGATGATAACGGAAGATAGTGACTTGCATACAGGCTTGAGCTAATAAAAATTCTTAAAAGCAAGGCAAATTAGAATAATGATAGTAAAATAAGCTAAAATATCTAAGATGCACCAAAACCTAACAAGAAAATTTGCTTGAAATCAGAGCAAATAAAGTCAAGCTATGATATGAATTAAAGATTTCTATACTGTATGTGATAATTGATCTACAGTACTATTAAACTTGAAAAAAATGAGATGTCATAATAACTATACTATTTTCTAATGTACTATATTTATCAAACACTTTTGCATGGGCAAAGATTGTTAAATAAAGCCCATACATATTATTAAAATCACAGGACACCATTCCTTACCAGACAGTAAACAACTGCAAACTGACTGTCCCCAACGCATTAAATTGTTTTTATTGTGCAAGTATAGACAGTGAAATTTTAAAAAGGTTCATTCTTCCGGTTTACTTTTAAGTTTAATATAGGGTGTGCATATAACATCCCATTTCATGCAAAGCATTGTAATTACTACGCGCCTTTAGTTTACCACCATTAATTCTTGTGAAATACAATAAATTAACTTTGCTTTTCTGTCTGGTAAACAAATCTGCAAGACACAGCATGCCAAAATAATATATAAAATACAACCTTCTGCTATTCAACACTTGATGCGAATGGGTATTCAAATGGTCATTCATATAAGGCATACCTCGCACAGATAACAGGCCATAATGCACAGCAAAAATCTGGTAGTCAAATGTTTATGTTCTTGATTTACTTAACCAAAGCTAGTTTTTTGCTCAGCATCAGAAAACCACTTGGAAAAAAGCTAATTGACGAGTCTTTAAATTTCCATAAGAATATCTTCTTAATTATTTGTACCAAAGTGCCTTTGATAAAATTTTGTGGCCATTATCATTAGAAGTTAATCTAACTTAAGCTCTCCAATATGGTAAAATTCAAATCAGCACAATGCAGAGAATGAATGACCAAATAAAGCATTAATTATTATATTTATACATAAATAAAACAAAGTAAATAAAAAAATTTTCACCACAAAATTATGACATACAATTAGTCCACATTCATGATCTTTGAATCCCTCAGACACTTCAGTGTTTAATCTAAATGATAAAAAAGTGGCAGTAGTAGTCCTGTGTATGCACTTAAGAACACCTAGATCCCAGCACATAACTGTCTTACTTGTCATGTGACTTGTCATGTGCTTGCTCTACTGTACTGTACATGGTTTATAGAATTCCCTGGATCTTTACTGTATCATGAATCTATTAATACATAACTAATTCAATTCATTAATATTTATCTTTTCATCCATTCACCCTTCCTTACCCTGAGAGATAAGCATTAATAGTGATATCTTGTTCAGGTGGGTATTTTCATTACTGGATGCAGTGTTCTCTGGAAGTTAGCTTGAGCAATTTTTGTAAGTACTTTTTACTTGTTTATGTAGGTGGATAGTGCAGCCTTTGCTTAAGGTAAACTAGGTTTCTGGTATTTCCAATGTTTCTTGGTTTTTAGGTTTTTTGATGTCAGGTTGAACAATGAACCAGTTAGCTAATTTAGGTTTTGCAAGGTTTTGCATACACATTTATGTTTACAATTAGAATTTCTAGATAAGTGTTTGAGAAATAAATATTTTATTTCCCTGTTCTTGTTTTGTATTATGGTGTTAACAAACAAGTTTCATTATTCACCAGTCACTGGATACTTAAACATACAATATACTATGACACTACCAAATAAAGTCTATATAAATAACCATATAAAGCCTATAGTACATATGAACAAAGCAGGAAGAAAACTCGTTAGTCTATATGAAAATCGTACATTGGCTAAAATTTGTAAAAATAATACCTGCAATGGGAAATGTGATCAATGAAACACCACAGTAAGAATTGACAACATAAAAAATTACAAAATTGCAAAATGCCAAAAACACTACATACTACTGGATAAGTGTAAAATAGTAAATACCAAATACAGTAATGCCCGAGCCACACATTGGCGATTCAAGACCACAACCATCATAACGGCTGAAAATTTGCTTATTACCACGCCACTACAATGCAGTTGCGTGCAAGGCGCCATCAACGACATTACGTATCCATAACCGTATCAGAGTTTGCCACCGTCCGCCAAATGATGGCAGATGTGCAAGGCTGCGAGCACCTACACAGTCGAGTCACGACAACTGTCAAAAGTCACTATGTCATGCCGGTAGACACCAAAGTGCCATGATGGCATTTCTACTGCCGCAACGGCGTCGGCATTTTATTACGAATGGCGTAACTAGCAATGTCAACGTGTAGCATCCAGTACGACATACGCCATGCACTTTGCAACCCCACAACATGCTCAGTGGGAGTACAAGTGTCTCAAAACTGTGTCAATGTGCCACTGCCAGACGTAGCCAGGTTAGCCGTCAGAACTTCAGATAAATAAAAAAAAATTACCCATGAAAAAATTTAAGCCAACGCTACAGTATGTGTATTTTTTCTTAATATAAATAATAAATTATGTATAAAATGTTAACTATATTGTGAATGTACCAAATTTTTCCAAAAGCACCAAAAACAATATTATTTTCTATCACAATACATTAAATTAACAAAATCCTTAAGGTTAAAGTTCAGGGAAATTTCGAAGTTAATAGGCCCTAATACCTAATTATAAGACATAAATTTCTGGCAAAAGTGACCAAGAGATTCTTTATGAGTTAATGTATGTACAGTTATATGTAAATTAAGTACCATTAAATAATAAAAATAATAATTCTCTCTGTCTCTCTCTCTGTAATAATTCATAAATAATTTAATTTTCAAAAGTAGGACAACTCACTCTCGTTCGTAGTTAGCGCTCACATATTTTACAACCTATGTATTGCTATTTCTCTGTATGTCTTTACATGCACAGTTGATAATGTTAAAAAATCTTAAATTATCTCATTTTACTTGTAAGTGCACCATTCTAAAACATAAAGACATAGAGCATTTCAGAACAAAGAGAAAGAGACAGAATAAAATTGAGACTTCTTAAAATAGATTGGGGGAGAGAGAAATGTACCTGTATGTAATCTTCTCACTCTTTCTTGTGGGTTTTATGAAAATAGCTTATAATTTTATGAAGATTTGTCTTTTTTTCCCTTCTTTATGGCAGTTTTAATTCCATTAGAAATTAAATTATTTAATTAAAAAGGGATTTTGACATAGGAAAAATCATTTCTGGGCAATAAAGGACGGTGTCGCCCCCAGTGAAATCGGTTCTTTAGCACTATTTCTAAGGTAAAATATTGCTATAATACCAGAGACAGCTAAATTGTAAATGCCAGATTATTCTGGCTTGCTCACCTTTATTATAAGGTGTCGGTATGGTTTCTGGGCGAGTGAAACCACTACCACCGGTCCATTTCCATTTAACCTCTCCCTACATCAAAAAACCTCAAAAGAGAGGAGCCGACCTAAGGCTCACTACCTGCTACCGTTACAGCTAGCGCCTCTGATGTCATTCCTGCAGATAGCACCCAAGCTTGGTCTACACAGGGGGGGGTAAAGGTAAAAGGTAAGGGTGGGATTCACTGGGCGACACAGGTCCTTTGCCCAGAAATAGATTTTTCCTACGTCAAAATCCTTTTCTGGGCTCAGCCTGTGTCGCTCCGTGAAATAGTACCAGAGAAAATGCCAAGCTTGGGAAGAGGAAGACACAAAATATTTTCAAAAAGGCAAATGAAAAACAATTAAGGTTAGTTGATTATAATCTAGATTAAGTTACAAACAGGTAACATAAAGACCGGGTAGTGAGCCTTAGGTCGGCTCCTCTCTTTTTGAGGTTTTTTGATGTAGGGAGAGGCTAATGGAAAAGGACCTGTGGCAGTGGTTTCCACTCACGCCGCAGCCCCAGGAAACCATACCCACACCTTATAATAAAGGTGAGCGAGCCAGAATAATCTGGCATTTCCAATTTAAGCTGTTCTCTGGTATTATAGCAATATTTTACCTTAGAAATAGTGCTAAAGGCAAACCTATTTCCACGAGGGCGACACAGGCCTGAGCCCAGAAAAAATTTTAGCAGTGACCTTTAGAGTGTTTATTACATATATATATGTATATAATCATTGTTTATATCATTTCCATTTTCAATTCATTCTCATCATAGCGCAGAATGGCCATATGAGTCCCATTGCATAGCTTTATGCCTAAATCACATATTCCAATCTTAAGATTACAGTGGGCCCCCCGTATTATTTATCTATATATGACATTCTCAAAGTATATAATGAAAACTGCAAATCTAAAATGTTATCTTTAATTTTAAAAAAATTTCCTATCATTTATTATACTTCAGAACATTCTAATAAATTGTATTGGTTTCAAATTAAGTCACTGACATATATATATATATATTTTAATTTAGTGAAAGTGCTGAATAAAATCCACAAATATATATATATATATATATATATATATATATATATATATATATATATATATTTAACTTAAGGTTGTATTTTGGTGTCTGAGTATATGAGAAGTTCATAGAGCATATAAAAGTACTAAAATCTTGAATCTCTAATATATGATAATAAAAAAATAAAGGCAGCTTCGTCTACTAATTCTGCCCTCGAACTATTTTTTTATAGCTGGAAACGCACGTCACTATGTGGCTGAAGCACACCCCCTCCGAGCAGCTTGAGTGGTTGCAAGTACTTCGCGTATGTTGAAATGAACACTGGACGTCGAAACTGCTACTTACGTCTGCTGTAATCACATTACGTACGTGTCCGAAAGTATAGCCTCAAATAATCTACCAAAAATACATCATGCTCTACAAACAATATGTATATGATGAAATAATGTTTTGGGACAAAATTTCAGGGATCGCAGGGCACGCGATCGGATGATACATGATTATGTATACCTATGGGCAAGTTACATTTCTTTTTTATGCTGTTATTTTTGAGTTTCACAGTTTTTCATTGGAAATAAATTCTACTTTTGTATTTATGGAGCAACCTTCAGACTTTGTATCATACATATGTACTAGGAGGTGAGAAGGGCATGGTAACATTAAAATGATGGTAAAGTCCAACATTCATAAGTTGAGTAGTGGGACTGTACAGTATGGGCAGTTTTTTCACGTTATTTTAATGTACATATATGATACGATGGTAAAGCTGAAAGTCTATGTATGTGTAACAGCATCAAATTGCATGGGTTATATGACATAAATTTCACGGGAATAACTTAATGTCTAATAGGTTAATGACAGAAAAATATTAGCTGATTGCTGAGCACCTAAGGACTACAAGGCACATGCATCTACCTATCTGCCTCCTTTTTTTTTTTATAGGAATTAAGTGTCTCGGGAATTATGTGGACCATAAATGTGGGCTATTATAAGTACAGTAGTGGTTTTTTGTGAAACTAATCTGAATTAGTAATTGCATTTAGTACCTTACTATGGCAGAATACCTTTTGAAAATCTAGGGAACCTATTTTCCGTGAAAATAAGGTTTTGTTATAAATCATTTACACAGAATGGATTCCTATCTTTATTTTTTGTAAACCAAAATTTTCTAAACTCCACTGATGTGGCAGAAGTTTAGCCTATGATATTCCTTGACTTGAAGTTTCACAATAACTTTTAAAATTCTTAAGCCAAGCAAAGGATAATGTCAACATAACATTTGTAGCATGCCATAAATGAAAATAAGTCATGAATATCAGACAAATACATGAGATAATGTTAAAGATCTAATGCCATGATAAGTTCATAGACAAGGATTTCTTAGAAAAGTTTACATACTCACAAGATTGGAAACTTCTCAGAAAGAACAGGGATCATTGTCATTAAACCATAAACACATCGAAACTAAATATGTAAATAACTATTGTGAACACAAATGCACTACTGCAGTAGGTGTTTGGCATAGTTTGGTGTATAGTACTATAAATTTATTATTATTAATTATCATTACAAAAGAATACAGTACTGTAATTCCATAAAAGAGCCTCATGAGTATCAAATATACTTTGTTCAAATTCAGAACAAACCAGCGCAGCTGGTAAACCAGTTAACACAATCAAAGATTGTAACCAAAGAATCTGTGAAATCTGGCAATGCCTGCAGATATGAGATGTGATCTCGTCAAAGACCGCGTCTCACCCCATGATACCGTCTTTTCCTAACTGCCTATGGAGAGTAGACGCTTACGCTTTGCTCTCCTTCCAAGCCGGTTGTGTTTTGCCCGTGTTCTTTCTTTCCAGCGTGTTTGAGTGTTTGTGTTTAGGGTTATGGCTTCCTCTGAAACTACTCGTCCTTGCCAGCTTATGTGTCCAGGCGTCCGAGGATTTTCTTCGTCAAGGTTTTTGCGTCTGTGGTAACGGACCCGCACAACACTTGCAGTTGGTGCAGAACTAACTTTTGTACTATAACGAATCCTTGTCCGGGAGTTTTGTTTTCCTCACCTAAGGCTCAGTGGAAGCTGTTTTACAGGGAGAGGGAGCATCGGAGAGTTTCTACTCTTCCTTCTTGGGAAGGCTTTACCTACATGTAACGAGTCGTCAGCTCCTTCTCCTTTGTTTGTATCTAATTCTGTTGTTCCTGGGTCTCCTTCCCATTCTTCCATTGATTCGTTGATGGAAGTATCGGGACTGCCACAGGCTGATGTTTTGTGAAATGTTACCTCTTCTCCTTCGGGATCCAATGCTCGTCCCAAAGGTGGAGAGGCTTCCTTATCACGATTTTGCCTTTCAGATTTGGAGTCTTCCAAAATGGCGGTGGTTTGGGCATTGCTTTGGCTTCGGGGCACTCCCTCCTTGGAAGGCTTGCTGACGTATTTCATGGAGTCCCACTCCCCCCTCCCCAAGCTCCCGCTGTCCTCCCGCCTCCCCCTGGCCTGTTCTATGATGGGTCGCGCAACTTCGCTAGCGAGGCCATCAACTAGCTTTGGTCATATGGAGAGCGTGATGTCACTCCCAGCATCCTCTCGGTCTATGAAGTCAGTAGTAGCAGCCGCTCACACTCCCATTGCTGTGATGTCATCGTTGCCTGTTATGACACCATCTTCTGTGCTCGCTGATCCGTCAGAAGCCTTGTTTCAGGCGGTCTTCAAGCGGCTGGACTCTGTTTTGGATGAGAAGTTATCGGCATTCGCTGTGAAGGAGACTGTGCAGAAGCGGAAGGCCTCGCCTCCTCCCCCTGCCATGAAGAGATCTCGTGGAGAAGAAGTCTTCTTCTTTGTCTCCATCTTCGTCTCACACTTCATTAGTTCTTCGTCATCGCATCAAATGTTGGAGAGTTTAAGACTTTGCGATTTCTCCTCTCCAAGCAGAGGGAGTGGTTCGCTGTCTCCTCGCGTCCGTGTTTCACCTCTTGTCTGTGATAGTCCCACCAAGAGAAGCTCTTCTCCTGTCCCTACATCTCGGAGTAACGTTCGAGATTCTGGCAAGGTTTCCTGCAGGAAGGAGTCTTCCTTGTCGTCTGCTCGGCAAAGTCCCCTCTGTTCAGGCTAATATCCTTACATCATCGTCTATTCATGCTCGCGTACCTACACTAGGACGTGTTCGTGACTGTAGGAGTGTTAAGCCTTCATGGTCTGTACACGAACGAAAATCTGGCCTATGTGTATGTGCAGATGTGGTTGAAATTGCTCCCACAGCCTCTTACTCAGCTCCTGTGCATCGTCATAAGGATGATAAGGCTCCAACCGAGAAGTCTAAGTTGCAGAAGTGGAGGTTCTACAGGACAAAGAAGTAATCCAAGGACAAGTTACTCGTCTCCTGGGAGGATGCTTGTCCCTGAGGCTTGTTCTTCTCCGAAAAACTTGGTTCATTCTCGTTTGGTGTCTCATGACATGGCACGATCGATGTCTCGTGGAAAGGCCCATGTATTGTCACAAGATCATGTACGCTGTCCCTCCCGCGAACGCGTACACATTTCACCTGACGTACATGTACACGATCACTTCGTCGTTGGTGTTCCTGGTTCGTTTCACGAATCTTGAAAGAGTTTGAGTAGGGATTGGTCCTTGGTGTCTATGTTGGTGGACAACCAACAACCTTCGATAGCTGGTTCTTCAAGTGTGAGGGATGCCTATCTGGCCCTGGAAGTTAGACCCTCTAAAGAATTTTCGATCAAACCAACTTCTCGTTGTTGGTCCCCTATACAGGAGCAGGAGGAGGGAGAAAGTCTTTCTGTTCGGAGATGGTTGACCTCATTCGTGGGTTCAACAACCTGGAATGTAGGACTCAGACTCAGTTGTCTATTACACCTGCATGTTTGGAGGCCTTAATGGGATTCAGCCATGATCCAAGATCTTCTTTTGAACTTCCTCTGTCAGGTCATGCTCAGTCCATCTTACAACATGTGAATGCGTTGGTGTTGGATTGGGATGCCTCTCTTCATTCAAGGGGGCCATTTAGGTTTCTTCTTCCTCCTCTCACGTGACATAGGAAATATTATTCAACAAATTCAGTCCATCTGATGACTTGTTACCTTAACCCAGACGTTATTCGTCTCAGACCTGGTTTAACCTCGGAGCAGGTTAGATCTGAAAGCCCTTCTCTGTTGTCTCAGGAAACTGGCTATGGAATCTACAGTGGCTTCCATTTTTCAGACAGTCTCCTGGTTAGACTTGTGGTCAACAGCGATAGCCAGGATCGCGTCTGATAGGTTGGCGGAGGGGTTAGTGAGTGCTTCTTCCCTTGCTGGGCTATTACAGTCTCGGGGTAAGGCATTCTCCTATTTGTCCCACCTTAGTGCTAACCTTTGGGCTAATTTTCTTCTAGCTAGTAGAGATGGAGCATTGTCCAAGGTGGCTACCTCAGTGGACTCTGAGTCCTTGTCGGCACTCCGAAATGGGGATCTCTTGGAGTCTCAATTCCTCTTCCCTAGGACAGAGTTGGAGTACGTGATCTCTTTGGCTACGATCCCTCGGGCCTCATCTCAAGCTAAGGCTGGTAAACAGCGTCCTTTACAGTCCCGTTCCTTCAAGACAGGGAGGGGAGCTAAAGGAAGAGGCAGAGGTGGCCGTCAATAGTACAGGCACCTCTCCCTCTCTGTTGCCACGGGTAGGGGGATGCCTGGTGGGCCAGGGGGTCCAACGTGGGCGAGACCCTGATGTGGGCCAGAGAAGTATGTAGATGTTCTATGGGTGGGATATCTGCTACCTTTTGACTTCCCTCCCCCTCTCTTGGACAGTTCATTGCTCGGTCAGACGTACCGTTACAATTCACCAAGGTTATTAGCTCTTCGGGAGGAAGTGATGAAGATGCTGGACAAATGAGCGACAGAGGAAGTAATTAATCCATCCCCAGGTTTTACAGTCACATTTTCCTCGTTCCAAAGGCGACAGGCAACTGGAGACCGGTCATAGACCTTTCCACCTTGAATCATTTTGTCAGGAAGACAAGGTTCAAGATGGAGATGCCACGGACGGTGTTGGCAGCAGTAAGGGACAACAACTTCATGCTGTCAATAGACCTGAAGGAGGCTTACTTCCAGATTCCTATTCATCTTTCTTCCAGGAAGTTTCTTCACTTCACTCTGGGAGAGAAAGTGTTCCAATTCAAGGTCCTTTGCTTCAGGTTAACCACGTCCCCTCAGGTGTTCACTAGGGCCTTCTCGCTTGTCTCAACACGGGCTCATGCTCAAGGGATTCCCCTGCTGAGATATCTCGACGACTGGCTGGTCTTATCAAGCTCCAGGAAGAAACTGTTGCAAGACAGGGATCATCTTCTTCGGTTTTGTTCAAAACTGGGTATTGTGGTGAACCTAAAGAAGTTGAATCTGAAGCTCAGATAGAGAGGGTGCTTTAACTAGGTATGGCAATACATACAGCAGTGTCGAGAGTGTTTCCTTCGGACCAGAGGTTAGAGAAGTTGCAAGTAGTAGCATGCAATTTCCTCTCACAACTAGAACAGTCAGCTCACCTATGGCAGGTTCTGCAAGGGATTTTGTCTTCTCTCGAGAAGCTGGTCCCTCACGATCGTCTACATCTTCGTTCCATACAGTGGTGACTGAAAAGACTTCTGGTCCCCGCAGGAGATTCCCCTCTTCAGAAGGTCCCTCTGTGCAAAGAGGTAAGAAAGGACCAACGTTGGTGGTTAGACAATCAGAATCTCTTAATAGGTGTTCCTCTGTACTCTCCCTTCCTTCTGTTCTAGATGACTTTCTCGTGGGTTGGGGTGAATATCAAACCCTCTATTCAGTAGCATATGCACGTACTCCACCGTCTGGCAAGGGAAGGTCTGGATTAATAATAGACCTCTATGTTCATATGTTTGTTATTGAACAGTCCATATACTCTAGTCCCCCTTTAATGCAATGAGTCTGCTCATATATCACTGTATTGTAACCCAGATGATATCGATTTATCTATATTCTCACGGCCACTTGTCTACCTCCTTTAGAACTCCTCTCGTTCTTGGGGGTGGTCAGGGAGTTAACTCCCAGCCAGTTTAGGATGTCTATACCTCCCTCCAAGTATAAGGCTATTCTATTGTTAAGACCAAAGGTTTGTTCTGCATATGAACAAATGACAAATTTTAGAATCAATTTGTATTTTTCATAGCTAACAAACCTAGGTCTTAACACATACTGCCCACCTCTAGCCGCCCCTCTACTAATTTTTTTTTTTATTCCTGAGTTGGGAAAAGACTGGGTATCACGGGGTGAGATGTGGTCTTCGACCAGATCTCACCTTGTATATGCAGGCGTTGCCAGATCTCATAGATACCTTGCTTACAATCTCTGATTGTATTAACCGGTTTACCAGCTGTGCTTGGAAATATCCTATTATTAAGACCTCAGGTTTGTTAGCTATGAAGAATATAAATTGATTCTAAAATTTGTCATGTTTTGGAAAATTAAAACCAAATAATAATTTAAGTACTAATGGATACATTTCTTAATAAAGGAACTATAATAATAATACTTTTACTTGGCCTTTAGTCACTAGACATCAGATGGTAAGAGAACATGTAAAATAATCATGACTTTTGTATGTATTAGTGTTTTGTACCTGTTATTCTATACTAAATGTATTTAGTATTTCCATCAAAGAAATGCTCCATCAGTCTGCTCCAAAGTTCAGTGTTTATGCCAGAAATGTGTATTTGAAGATATTCTGAGGGCCCAAACTTATGATACAGGATACTTTTAATTACTCTTTCTCTCTCTCTCTATAAATATTTGTATCAATTAAAGTAAGACTAAGTAAATTAACTTACACGTTTTGTTTTCTCAAACAACCGATTACAACTAGCATTACAGTAATTATACATTTGACCTGTTTGATAAATTGTCCCACACCACAGCATCAC